>NW_023503464.1:663862-963862 GCF_014529535.1 Bradysia coprophila
CTCCAACAAACATGGATTCTTCGACAAGATTTAATTTTTCAACAACAGTTGGCCCGGAGTCTTCAACAAGTTCAGATTCTCTAACAAGCGCGATTTCTCCGCCAACATTTGATTTTTCTAAAAGAGTTGGTCTGGATTCGTCAACAGACCTAAACGCTCGAAGAAGCGTGAATATTTCAACAAGCATGCATTCTCCAACAAGTTTAGATTTGGTCTCAGGTTGTTTGACAAGGTTGGATGTGGATTCTTCAACAAGCCTAAATTCTTTAAGAAACTCTTCTACAAGCCTGATCGCTGCCTCAAGACCGGATTCTTGGACTACCTTGAGTTCTTTCCATAAGCGACGACTCTTCTGCAAGCTTCGATGATTCCAAAAGCTTCGATTGCCCTACAAACTTTAATTCGACATATAATCAGACGAGAACGGAGTCGATTGACTGGACCCTAAGAGACATTTTGTCTTGTTTATATGTTGGCGCGATAACTATCTTATTATTATTCTTTGCAGGATATTCTATTGTGAATACTGTGAGAAACTTGCAAACAGGATCGGATTCTAAAAATGCTGAGAACCAATTACGTGAATGGACTGAATATAAGAATATTGCTCGAAAGTATTGCTCCAGTCATCCCTCTACATCGGAAGTATGTCAGAGCATAATTTTCGATTTTCTCTCTTTTATGTCAAAACATTTTTCAATAAATAAAGCTTAGTGCATGGCAAGATGACTTAGTTGGTTCATTTTATATTTTAACTCTCCATATAAACAGATAACGCACAGGGCTACCATCGGGGCACATGTGCTGGCTGTTAAGATTTCAAGATATTTAATGTTGTCAAAATTTATGTTACAATCAATGTTGCTTGGGATGTCATTTGAGTTCGAATGATGGCTTAGCCACCCAAAGATGCCCTCCTTCTTTCGGTTAGGAAAGCTTAGCATCTACAGAAGTTATCACAAAATCGTATCGAGGGATTTTTTTTTAGCTTTTTTAGCGACTCTTTGTTTACATGCCCAGATAGCCCTTGGCCCCAATAGTCTAAAACAGCAGTCGTTTAATTTTAATATTCTTTTATCGGCTTGTGAACGTCCACCAAGTATACAGCCTTGAAAAAGCCTCCAAATTTTCAAATAAGTGTGCGTGCCGTTTGCATGTGTTGTGTGTTTTTATTCACACTTAAGAAATCATTACTCCTATCTTTACGAGAAAATTCAAGGCCTATTTTGATTGCATAAGCCTCCGAATATTTCCTTATGTTCATGCTAGAAGCAGAGCGTTAAAAAATTTAGAGCGAACAAAAAAATATAAGCTTAATCATGACAAATAATTTTAGAATATAGGATTAGTAACGTAATAATTGGAGCTCAAAAACGTCTGTGCATCCCATATACAAATAAGTTATGTAAAACGCACCAGATTTTGAGCATCTTTTTTAGCCCCGTACGAAGTACGAAGGGGCTTATAGGATTACGGTGCCGTGTGTAATTGATGGAATTCGAAGCAGGCGGTAAGGGCAAAGTGTTTGGCTATGTTCATAGATGACGAATCCACAATAAAAATTTTGTCTGTCCGTCTGTCCTTCTGTCCGTCTGTCACGTCGATATCTTGAGTAAATCAAATCCTATTTCAAATTTTTTTTTTCCCTGAGAGGTAGTTGAAATTGTGAGGCTAAATTCGAAGATGGGCGATTTTGGGTCGACCCCTCCCGAGTTGGGGCCTCATAAGTGCTTTAACGTTTTCCAAAGATTTCTCTGGCCATTTAAAGGCTACACTGGTAAGTGATACATCAAATGAAAGGTATTTACAATACCTATCGACAAAAGTTTATGGAAATTGGATGACCGACTCGTTTGTTAGACCCCTTGGTGTGAACTAGGTGCAGGCGGCAAGCCGTTTTTGCTTGTAGGTTGGCCAAATTTGAACGTATTTAGATGGATTTTGCTTCAATAGATAGGTATTGACCGTACCAATAAGGGGAAAAAAATTCATGAAATTCGGTTCACCGGAGCGTGAGCTAGGTCTCTTGGAGTGAGCTTATATGAGGCTACTCGGCCGTACAGTGAAGGTGGTGTTTTTTGTTAATATCTCGAGTAAAATTGGACCGAATTTCATGAATGTTTTTTGTTTGAAAGGTATTAATAAATGTGAATCGTCAGTACTATTTCAGGTCTCCTAATAAAATGGCCGTCGGCCGCCATTTTGGATTTTTGTAAAAACAATATAAATCGGTGAAAATGATACTTACAAAGTTACTGATCAGTGGAAAGTGATTGGTTATGTGTGTGTGGTGTTTCAAGGATCCCAAATATGGATATCTATATATAAATATATATAGCTATATTGAGCTATATTGAGCTATATAACGGTATAGATAGTTATTTTGAGCTATGTACTAGCATATTTATCAGTAAATTGTTTATTTATAGGTAAATATAGGTTAATATAGGACTGAGGAAATTTTAGGTCAATTTTAAATTTGTGTTACGTTTGGAAGGAACATCGTACGGGGGCTTCGTAATTGCGCTATGCGCAATTTTTAAGACGTGCAAATTTCATAAGAATTTTACTTTACCGACGTTTACGGGCGCAGTAGACTTACGTTAAGAGTAGGGCGACGGACGAACTAGGGTCACGTGCGCAATAGATGTACGGGTTCGTACGGGGCTTCAGTCGCAGCAAACGCTCCGACTGTTCTGACGGCTCGTTTTCTTGAAACATTGTGACAATTCTGGGTTATTTTATGAAAATGGGCCCCTAAATGTTTTAAGATTTTTTGAGTATTTCTGAAAAAGATAAGTCTTGTCGATACCAACCCAGAAAATAAAGTTCGGTAAAGGAGTAAGTGGACCGTGTGTCAGGACTGGTGCTGCAAAAATCGTCATTTCGCCGTCTTGGTACGAAAAATACTATTATCACTGCCGTTAAAGTCAACCACTTGGTTGTTGGACGGCTTTTGAAAAACACATATTGTGGCCACACATTGAGGCCAATTTAGAAAAACTGCAACGGAGGCTTTACCGGCAGATTCTAAGCGGGCCTTTTTTGAAAAGCACCTCCGGGGACCTGCTCCCCTAATACGTCGGAGGTCGATTCTGAAAACACCATCGGATGGCTGGCCTTCAGAGGCCGTAGTGCACAGAGGTGATGCGTGGTGCACCGAAGTGACGCGTGATGCACCGAGGTGATGCGTGATGCACCGAAGTGACGCATGGTGCACCGAGGTGACGCGTGGTGCACCGAGGTGACGCGTGGTGCACCGAGGTGGACGCGTGGTGCACCGAGGTGACCCAAGGTGAGATGAAGTGCACCGTGTTTGTGTTTTAAATTATAGATATTATAGAAATAACAGACAT
The DNA here is from genome assembly GCF_014529535.1 of Bradysia coprophila. Classification (NCBI taxonomy): domain Eukaryota; kingdom Metazoa; phylum Arthropoda; class Insecta; order Diptera; family Sciaridae; genus Bradysia; species Bradysia coprophila. Next base: position 667,219 of record NW_023503464.1, read on the forward strand.
TCCAACTAAGGTTCAAAATAGTTATTTATGTCACTGGCAAACTTTAGATGCCTCTGTGGCATAAAATATTGTATTTGACTGAATGCAAAGTACTTTATTATGCTCACGATACAATAAACGGCCTATTTTAAATTCCAAAATATCAACCCTTTAATAAAGTACTTTGTACCTCGATTGCATAAATAACTATTTTTCTATTTACCACGCGTTTGCTGATGACGTTCAATTGTTTTATTCGTTTGAAAGGAGTCGTCTGAATGAGTCTGTTGTCAGGCTGAACCAAGATCTGCATGCAGTGAGTCGCTGGGCACGTGTGAATCGCCTTTCGTTGAACGCGAAGAACTCTCAGGCAATTGTTTTTTCTGAGTTGAGTGATGCGGGTACTGAAGACCCAATTGTTTCCGCGTGTATCCTTCTTGATGGTATCGTAATACCGTATATGGATGAAGTTTTGAATCTCGGCCTCCTCATGGATATGAAACTTTCTTTCAAGAGTCAGGTGAAAGTGGTAATGCGCTAACGTGTTCTCGTGGCTTCGTAGCCTTTGGCCCAATGGTCACCTTTTCTCAACGAAAATGCGCCTGATGTTGGTCAAGACCCCCATCGTGCCGGCATTCACGTATGGCTAGTGTGTTTACTCTACCAACCTAAGCGCTGCTGACGTCAAGTCACTCGAAAGAGCTTTCTCTGCCTGTGTTCGCTTCGTGTATGGGTTAAGACGCTATGACAGTACTCGAGATTATGTAAATAAGATTTTTGGTTGCTCTCTGATGACTTACATCAGACACCGGCGCTGCTCTGCGTTACATAGCATTGTCAAATCAGAAAATCCGCCGTATTTATTTGATAAGCTGACTCGCGGAAGCTCGTCACGTAGTAATGTTTTTTTTGGTACCAAGGCACCTGTACAATATAATCGCTCGTTTTTCGTCAGAACAATTTCTGATTACAATTCGTTGAGTGTCAGTGTGAGGAGAATTAACTCGGCTGCGGGATTTGGAAAAACTTGTCTCGACTATCTTAGCATGCATTTGTAGACTTGCGGACTGACGGGTTACTGCTCGACTCGTGGTACAGAGTTCAATGTATTTCGATATATTTTTTTTAGTAATTTCTTTCGTTCGTAAATGCACGTAAGTTTTGATTGTGTTCTTTGAGCCCCTGTGTTTGATCAATCGAGAACTGTAATTGCCCTTATTTTGATGATTACCATTACTCTTTTTGCCATTTTTGTTTTGTCTTTCCCGAATCGCTATAGTAACGCCTAATTTTAACTATGCCATGTATCGTGTTTTTTTTGCTAATTATCTTCCTGTGTATTGTCGTTAATGTGATGTCACCGATATCAAATTTAAATATTGTTATCTTAAGCTTAATCGTAAGGACATTTGTATAAGGATTCATTTCCTTCTTGTTCCTTGATTAATAAAATGAATTGAATTGAATTGAATTTACGGTTTCTGTTTTTTCAATTCTTCGATTTTCGTCTTTGTTCGCTGGATTGCAGCTGTTAGAGCTGCATATGCCGTAATCAATTCACTTATTTCCACGGTTCTGTTGAAATTTACACACGACAGAGTAAAGTAAACCAGGCAGGAGTGCTTGATTTGACTAGGGACCTGAATAATCTAGTAGTCTTATTTTTATGCGAGTAAAACTTTTTAATTTATGTCAGTGTTCATTTGAGTTCATTTTTATACAGTGTATTAGGTCCCTTATTTAACATTTCAAAAATGAACCGCTCCAGAGGGTCTATTTTACTCTGCCGTGAATTTGCAGCTTTGCTCAGAGATTTGTTACTGTCGGTCAACCACTTTTCCGCCTGATTTACCGTTGCCAATTCTTGACCAATCGATCTATTGATTTCCCTTATCTTGTCTTCCTTCGTTTTTTTGTCCTTATGTTTACGAGCAACTCTTTCGTCCTGCTGCTTTTATTTCTACCACTTTTCAGCTTAGAATTTTTGAAGATCTAAATAAACCTGATGGTTTGTGACAAAGTGACAGCAGACGATCAGTTATGGGAATATTTATAACACCCTTATATGCATTAATACCATCTTTGACTGGCTGTTGTTCCTTGTATCGACTATTTATTCTTCATTTCAATTTACTTTTCGAGCTCAAAATCCGCTTGATTGTTACTTAATTAAAGTCCTTGAAGTGTCCTACGTAGGACAGTAGGACAAAGTAGGAAAGTAGGACACTGTGGGAGCGCTGTGAGCTTCAAAAGGTGATATATCGTACCTGGCGAATATTTATCTTTAGATTAGTGGATGCCCTGATAGAGGTTTAACGTAGTTTTACAATAATACCCCACTTGCCATGAACTGACATGTTCAGGATACTTTTTTGGGTACAGAGTGAATAGTGTTTCTTAACTCGAAAGCAAAATAATATTTTTAGAAAAATACACGAATTATGATGTTTTTGATGTCTGTATTAACTGATCTAAAGATAAATATTCTGTTTCTGTAAAACTTAAGCATTCTGCTGTTTTTCGATTAGAATTTGATGAATTCAAAGAAACAGTAATTTCCCGCACCATCCAGGTTCTGGCAGATTTTGGTAATTAAGCGCAACCAAACAAATGACTATTTATTTTAGTAGGTAATCAGATCGGCAAGTTATAAGTTTGAAATTAAACAGGTTGGTTATCGCAATCGAATTTGCTCCGAATTTACTATTTAGGTCCCTAATGCTGAAAACAGATGAAGCGTTGAGAATCTGTGTCGATCAAATTTTCCATTGTTTGATTTTCGTTAAGCGTCAAAAGTGACATTAGAACAATGAAAAATTTAACCGAAGCAGATTCTCAGTGCTTCGTCTCTTTTCAGAATAATTAAAATTTCAAAAAAAAATTACTGCTCATGCCTGTTTATACCTACTTTACTATATGACGTTCACTTCATCTTCGAAATTGAGCTACTTTTCTACTCCAACCTTGTTCCAATGTAAACACAGCAATATGGCCGCTGTTGCATGTATTTTCGTTTTGCTTTGAACTGTCATAGTTCGGTGACAGATGGGTATTCGCCTATGTGCCTTCCATTTTGCGACGCTGACACACGTGTTGAAGAGTAAGAAAATAGTGAAAATTTTATTCAAAATGGGTTTTCTGAATGGTATTAAACATGATAGTTTCAGTGGAATGAAATCATTAACTGAAAGTGTGACTAGTAATAAATCGAAAAACTATTTCAAAGTTAATTTTTCTAATAATGGGGACAAGTCAGTTTTCATGATTGCCGATTTGAAGAATTTTTCCGATATTCTGACCGGAGTATTTAAGCGTTATCCGAAGCTATATTTGGAGAAGTTCACTATTCACTATTGCGGTAATTTTGCACAAAGTCGAAGTAAATCACAATGCAAAATAATGTTTTCTTTTTTCTAAATTTTGTTAACAGACGAGAAGAATGATAAAATACCAATCGCCAGTTCGGATGACTTTGAAATCTTTATGGAAACGTTTGTTGATCAGAATATCTACGTGTCACTGGTAAATGGCAATGTGATGACCAAAAATGCACCGAACACACCGCAGGAATCCAAGGAAGAATGGATTATCTTAATGTTGATTCACTTACCAGCTATCTTCGCCATCTTCTTCCTTATCACCGAATTTGTTGATTTTGATGGACTCTTTGATCGCGATTCGCTGCCTGAACAGCGCTCAGACCAATGGACAGGATATAAGAAATTTATTCGAGAATTTTGTCAGCAACACCCTTCGTCGGAAAAATGCCAGAATGTAATCGTTGGTTTTCTGTCCTATTTGTCACAGCGACTAACAGGATAAATTACTCAATAAAAAAGTGTCTGGTCCGAAGGATCGATTAATTATGCTGTTTCAGTTTCATTTCGCGTCGTTTCTCCCCTGTCCGGCGCATTAATTGTTTCATTAGTTCGAGATGACTAGTCATCTGTTATCGACGACAATGACAAAAATAAGCGATATACTCTGAGTGGTATCCGCTTATGTAGCAAAATGTATGCATAAACAAGTGAAGTAAAAGATTCGTTATCAAACACTTAGCAACATTTTAAGCGAAAGAAGTATCAGAGTATACGCAAATGATTGCAAGAGGAACGAATAATAGGTATACTAAACCTCCTAAAGGATTTCTTCGCAATTCGGAAATTAGACGAAAAGACGCAAAAAAAAACTTCACAAATTAAGTTTCATACTTCTACTTATTTCTATACGTTTAGCTGTTCATACAGAATGTTCATGGACTTGAAATAGTTGTTTGTTAACCTAGGAAAGAAGAGTTGAAAATTCCATTTTGTTTGTGGCCAAAACGTAGCTAGGCCCAAGAGTTACCAGAGAAAATGAAATTTCCAACTTTTCTTCGAGGTGAACACAACGTTTTTCACAAAAAAGGCTGAGGTGAGAAAATGACTATTGACTACAATGTTATCTGAACAAAAACTTTTACATGTTATATGCGTCGAAAACCGTACTTTTCATGTTTCAAGCACTACTTTCGACGCCCTCAGCATGTAAAATCCATTACATGACTCGGGATAAAAATGAAAAGTCTCGTTTTCGTGTGTTTATTGACCTCGGCTTCGCCTCGTAAAAACAAAATTCACACGAAAATTCTACTTTTCATCTTTTTATCTCTAGTCATGTAATATATATTACACACTTGTCACGAAGAAGTCGATGGCTTTACATCGCCGCCGTCCAAAAAGTCGGCTGGCGGCGGCTAAATATTTTTTTTTTAAAGAAACAAAATCAAATTTATTAAAAATATAAAAATCAAAAATCGAAAGAGAAAAAAAGAAAAAAGTTGAATGACGGCGGCTGAAAATCGGCGGCTCTCCAGTCTGGTGTGTACTCTATTTTATCACATTATCGAAAACGAGACAACAACATAGACCTGAAGTGTAATTTTTGAATTAAACTTCTAGTTAAGTAATTTTGACATCCGAACATCGGGCGTATGTGATAAAATATACACATGCTTTTGCTTTCCCTAGGAACAAGAAAAAAAATCTGAAAAATAATTACATTTTGCTTTAAATATTCTGTACTGAATGATCAGACCAGGCATATGCTCAAATTAGTTGCATTTAAAAAAAGTAAAATTTGGTGCAATTTGGGAACTTGAAAAATTCTCACGAAAATTAAGGCTCGGAACGGGTCGGGTTCGGTCAGACCGGAACCCGAACTTGATTTAACCCGAACCTGAAAAATTATTTCGGGTTCAACCCGAACTTGACCCGAACTTGAATTTTCGATTTCGGGTTTAACCCGAACCTGACCTGAACCCGAAATTGTTCAACCCGAATTTGACCTGAACCTGAATTTTCAATTTCGGGTTCGACCTGATTAAATTTAAAATTTCGGATTCAGTTCAGGTTCGGGTCGAACCCGAAATTGAAAATTCAGGTTCAGGTCAAATTCGGGTTGAACAATTTCGGGTTCAGGTCAGGTTCGGGTTAAACCCGAAATCGAAAATTTAAGTTCGAGTCAAGTTCGGGCTGAACCCGAAATCATTTTTCAGGTTTAGGTCATGAATCCGGTTCAGGTCAACCTGAACTAAAACAGGTCAACCCGAACCCGTCCCGAGCCTTAAGAAAATTCACCCCGCAAGCAAAAAATGGAGTACAAAATTTAATGTATAAATTATTTGACAATGCCGGAATATAAGTGAATTTTTATGTCCTGTTTCACCTATCAAAAAAAAAACTCTACAGATTCGATACGTCTTGATGTTGTACAAAGAGCATATTTTTGACATAAGAATTTTTTAGTAAGATCGGGTGGAATTGGATTCATACCTGGAAAATGACGTTACTTTTGTACGAAAAATCTATAATATAAAACACATAAATTGCACATTTGCACATTTGCACATAAATCGAGTAAATCTCATCCGATTTTGCTAGTTTTTGTTTCATTTGAGAGATAATTGAATGCCGAATAGAAATGATGGCGAAAAACGTTTCAAATTTGGGCCCTTGGACTAAGGCCGCTACTCGGCCCCAAGTGTTTTTTGCACATAAATCGAGTAAATCTCATCCGATTTTGCTAGATTTAGTTTTTTATGGAAGGTAATTGAATACCGAAAAGAACGTGGCGAAAAAAGTTTCAAATTTGGGCCCTTGGACTAAGGCCGCTACTCGGCCCTAAGTGCTTTTTGCACATAAATCGAGTAAATCTCAACCGATTTTGCTAGTTTTTGTTTCATTTGAGAGGTAATTGAATACCCAATGGAAAGTTGGCAAAAAATTTTGGGTTTCTAAAATAATGTCGTAAATTGTTGGTTTTATTTGAAAGGTACTTCGTACGGGCTTTCGTAATTGCGCTATGCGCAATTTTAAAAATGAACAGTTTCAGTAAATTTGACAATGCCCAACTTGACTTGCATTTTGGTAACAGACGCCTTAGAGGGTTGTAGACGTATTAGGGTTCCGGGCTTATTAGGGCTACGGACGTATTATGGTTGCGGACGAAATAGGATTACGGGTTGTACGGGGCTAAGTCGCAGCAAACGCTCCGACTGTTCTGATGCCTTGTTTTTTTTTTACATTCGCTCAAACGCTGTAGTTAACTTCAGGTCAAACAGGTCAGGTTCAGGTCAAACCTGAAATTTTCATTCAGGTTCAGGTCAGATTCAGGTTAAGCTATTTCAGGCTCAGGTCAAACCTGAAGTTTAAAAATTAAATTCAGGTCAAGATCAGGTTCGACCTGAACCTGACCTGAATATATCAGGTTTGTTCATTTCAGGTTCAGGTCAGGTCAAACCTGACCTGTTCCGAGCATTAGATGACGGTATTTTTTCGCACCTATTGTCGACACGAGGCGAAGCCGTGGTCGACAAGACGTCGTGTGCGAAAAAATACCGGCATACCTACCGTGGTAGATAAAACGTTTTTCGCAATTACGGGCCATAATCACCTTTCCAATGCAAAACATGTCCTACATTTTGTTCCAAAGTTCTTGTGTATACAGAAATTCATTTGAACGATCAAGAAGGCTGCATTATAATACACATTGCTATGTGATGTAAAGAGTCACGTTGAATGAAATCGAGTAGTCAATGCTTAGTATATACGCTTCAACAATACGTTCGGTATAATTCGCTCTTAATCTACGGCTCTCATGTCACCTTCGAATGTGAGTTCTTGTTTGCTCACTCGAATGTAAACACAGCAATATGGCCTCCGTTCCATGCATTTTCTTTTTCATCCGATGAACTGTCATAGTTCGATATATCATCCATTTTGCGACGCTGCTACACGTGATATAATACCGGTTACTCGTCATTCATTGATTTCGATTTGGACATCAAAGGAAGAACAACTGTTGAAAATGAAGAAAATGTTGAAAATTTTATCCAAGATGGGTTTCGTAAATGAATCAGATGTGTGTGACAGTGACAGTGAAATAAGTTGGTCAGGTGAAACCGTGACCACTAATAAAACGAAAAACTATTTTAAAGTGAATGTTAACAATTATGGCGACGAGTCAATTTTCATGATTGAAGATTTGAAGCAATTTTCAGATCTTCACACTAAAATATCGGAGCGTTATCCTGACCGAAATCAAGATGACCTTACCATCAAGTATTTGGGTAATTTTACACTTGAAATGCATCCAATCGAATCGAAATAATTTTTTTCTTATTTCGAATTTACAGATAAGAATTTCAATTTCGTACAGATCGAGGATGACGAAGACTTCGAAATTTTCTTGGAAAATCACAATGATCAGAAGATCTATGTGTCATGGTTAAACAAAAAATGTGTATTCATGGGTGGATTGATAAATTTGATCAACGTTCAAATGGATATGTGTTTATACGTCTCTTTAATGGCTTTACTCATCTTCATCCTGATCGCGGTCATTGCAATATCTTTTGTAGTATTTAGTGGAGAAACGGCTGAACCGGTATGTGAAACTCGAGTGGACCACTGGTCGGAACATAAAAAAATTATTCGAGAATTTTGCGAGGAACACCCTTCAACTGAAGAATGTCAGCACATAATCGTGGAGTTTCTCTCCTTTATGGCTTTAGATTCTTTAATAGAAGCAAATATATGAACAACATAGAAATCCAATAAAACGTGCCTGTTCACAGAGCGTGACGTCATTTTGTTGTTTCATTTCATTTATTCCTCATTTTGGTTTCTCCATTTCATCACGGGAGGTGTGCGTCACCTCTTCCAAAGTTTACAGCCTTGGAAGAAATCCCAAAATGTATGCATAAACAAGTGAAGTAAAAGATTCGTTATCAAACACTTAGCAACATTTTAAGCGAAAGAAGTATCAGAGTATACCCAAATGATTGCAAGAGGAACGAATAATAGGTATACTAAACCTCCTAAAGGATTTCTTCGCACTTCGGAAATTAGACGAAAAGACGCAAAAAAAACTTCACAAATTAAGTTTCATACTTCTACTTATTTCTATACGTTTAGCTGTTCATACAGAATGTTCATGGACTTGAAATAGTTGTTTGTTAACCTAGGAAAGAAGAGTTGAAAATTCCATTTTGTTTGTGGCCAAAACGTAGCGAGGCCTAAGAGTTACCAGAGAAAATGAAATTTCCAACTTTTCTTCGAGGTGAACACAACGTTTTTCACAAAAAAGGCTGAGGTGAGAAAATGACTATTGACTACAATGTTATCTGAACAAAAACTTTTACATGCTATATGCGTCGAAAACCGTACTTTTCATGTTTCAAGCACTACTTTCGACGCCCTCAGCATGTAAAATCCATTACATGACTCGGGATAAAAATGAAAAGTCTCGTTTTCGTGTGTTTATTGACCTCGGCTTCGCCTCGTAAAAACAAAATTCACACGAAAATTCTACTTTTCATCTTTTTATCTCTAGTCATGTAATATATATTACACACTTGTCACGAAGAAGTCGATGGCTTTACATCGCCGCCGTCCAAAAAGTCGGCTGGCGGCGGCTAAATATTTTTTTTTTAAAGAAACAAAATCAAATTTATTAAAAATATAAAAATCAAAAATCGAAAGAGAAAAAAAGAAAAAAGTTGAATGACGGCGGCTGAAAATCGGCGGCTCTCCAGTCTGGTGTGTACTCTATTTTATCACATTATCGAAAACGAGACAACAACATAGACCTGAAGTGTAATTTTTGAATTAAACTTCTAGTTAAGTAATTTTGACATCCGAACATCGGGCGTATGTGATAAAATATACACATGCTTTTGCTTTCCCTAGGAACAAGAAAAAAAATCTGAAAAATAATTACATTTTGCTTTAAATATTCTGTACTGAATGATCAGACCAGGCATATGCTCAAATTAGTTGCATTTAAAAAAAGTAAAATTTGGTGCAATTTGGGAACTTGAAAAATTCTCACGAAATAAGGCTCGGAACGGGTCGGGTTCGGTCAGACCGGAACCCGAACTTGATTTAACCCGAACCTGAAAAATTATTTCGGGTTCAACCCGAACTTGACCCGAACTTGAATTTTCGATTTCGGGTTTAACCCGAACCTGACCTGAACCCGAAATTGTTCAACCCGAATTTGACCTGAACCTGAATTTTCAATTTCGGGTTCGACCCGAACCTGAACTAAACCCGAAATTTTAAATTTAAATTCAAAAATTTCGGGTTACCCGAACCCGACCTGATTAAATTTAAAATTTCGGGTTCAGTTCAGGTTCGGGTCGAACCCGAAATTGAAAATTCAGGTTCAGGTCAAATTCGGGTTGAACAATTTCGGGTTCAGGTCAGGTTCGGGTTAAACCCGAAATCGAAAATTTAAGTTCGAGTCAAGTTCGGGCTGAACCCGAAATCATTTTTCAGGTTCAGGTCATGAATCCGGTTCAGGTCAAGCTTAACTAAAACAGGTCAACCCGAACCCGTTCCGAGCCTTAAGAAAATTCACCCCGCAAGCAAAAAATGGAGTACAAAATTTAATGTATGGCTTATTTGACAATGCCGGAATATAAGTGAATTTTTATGTCCTGTTTCACCTATCAAAAAAAAAACTCTACAGATTCGATACGTCTTGATGTTGTACAAAGAGCATATTTTTGACATAAGAATTTTTTAGTAAGATCGGGTGGAATTGGATTCATACCTGGAAAATGACGTTACTTTTGTACGAAAAATCTATAATATAAAACACAAACACGGTGCACTTCATCTCACCTTGGGTCACCTCGGTGCTCCATGCGTCACCTCGGTGCACCGTGCGTCGCCTCGGTGCACCACGCGTCACTTCGGTGCACCACGCATCACCTCTGTGCAACCATCCGACAGTGTTTTCCAGAATCGACCTCCGACGTATTAGCGGAGCAGGTCCCCGAGGGTGTTTTTCAAAAATGACCTGCTTAGAATCTGCCGGTAAAGCCTTCAGTTTTTCTAAATTGGCCTCTGTCTCATCAGAAAGTGTGGCCACCGAGGGGTGACGCACTTCTGGAATTTATGGATTAAATGGATTAAATGGTATTAAATGGATTAAATGGATTTAATGGATTAAATGGATTAAATGGATTTAATGGATTAAATGGATTTAATGGATTAAATGGATTTAATGGATTAAATGGAATAAAAATTGGATTAAATTAAGAGTTAAAAGATAATAATAGTAAATTTTGCTTGAAAATTAATAAAAAATTCATTCAAAACCGTTCTCACACGAAAAATCGTAAAGAAATGAATTTTTTCCCGCACGATATAACGTTCGGGAAAACCTGACTTTTCGTAACAAAAAATCATGCAAAAATATGTCGTATTTCAGTTGTCTGGTGCACGAAATTATTAAGCGCCCGCCCACATTTTAAGTCATTCCGTCCCGGAATTGCATAAAAATATAAAACTGCTATTTTTTGCTAAGAATTAAATTTTTAACAAAAAATAATTCACATTGCCCAGACTAATTAGAAGACAAATACCTCAACAGACAAATATCTACACATGCACATTAAATTTATTTCAATTACGAATGAGAGCAATCTCATAATGATGTTGATGGTATATAATGGAAGTAAAGAGGTATTGATCGCGTTTGTTTCGAATGCAATACATTGTAGATTTTTATTGTTATGAGATGGACCATGGATTTAAATTTGTTTTGTTTAGGGTTACCATTGATTCTCTTTTGATATGAATGATTCTATAAAGCCATCAAATGCTGCACAATCGTTTCTATAGCATAAAAATATTCTGAAGCATTGTTCGGTGCATTTTATGTGGCGCAATGTCCCATGGATGTCATAAATTTCATTTTGATGTTTATTTAATAATTCACAATATTAACGGATTGAAATAGCTGCTACAGTTAGAATTATGGTCACCCTACAAATGATACAAGGCATGTCTCATATTTTGGGATATCAGACCTTAGTTTTCTATATACTGTTCATGTAATGAACAAACTGTGGTGAATTATTTCAATCAATATAAATCATTGGCGATTTATGTTAGTGTTTTTTAAATATTTAAAAGTATAAAAATAATCTTAAAATTTAATCGAGATGTCCTCGGAGATGTCTCGTTCTCAATTCTGGGAAATAATTGAAACAAAATTTGGGTGTTCTGTACCTTCATATATGCAAAATATTTTAGCATTAAACGGTTATGATAATGCACTGAGTGTAAAAACTATTACGGCCGAAGATATTACGTTTTTCGAGAAATTTGCAAAGTCGGAGATGGCAAATCTCATTCCAAAGAATGCGAATATGAGCGACTTTTACGGCACATTTGCTAATTCAAAAAGCAATTTTTGCTTCTTACGTGGTCATGTCAAGCTATTGGAAGAAATCGTAAAGCTCATTAACAGCACTATTTCGTCGAAAGGTGCTGACGTCTTTCTCGTGAAGAAAGCAAAAATACATCAAAATACAGTTCCAATCCGCATTGATCTTCAAGGTATAGGCCATGGATAGAATAAGCTTTTTTTAGAAAGTCCTAAGTGTTCACTGTTTGTAGATAGACACCAGGACTTACAATTAGCGACATCCGTGGCGACCACAAGTAAATCCGTGGACACGGAAAAAAACTCTTCACTTATCGAAAGCTTAGTAGATGAGAATCTGATGGATGCAAATGTTTCTCCATTTTCCACCTGCTCTGAGAGCCAATCGGCTGCAACACAAGACGAACAACCAACGAACTCCGAAGAGAATTTAGAAAGAAAACGAATATTTTCTAATTTGATTTCGTGGTTAAAAAAGAAAGCCCGTGGAATTTACGAACGGGTAATATGAATGATCGATTTTTTGGCAGACATGTTGTCATTACCAATTACCACCAACTATATTTCAGTACTCGCATCGGTTAAGTGAACAGATGGTTGAATTCCGTACATCTTTCGAAACTAATGGCGAGGAGGCTTGTCATGAGGAGGAATTGAATGAAAAAGTCTGTTGCAGCGTGAAATGTCCTGTTTGTTTAGAATTGATAATGATCGCGAAGAAAGACAATTACTTTTTGCTATCAAATTTTCACAAACACGTTCGTACTCATGTGAAGGACGTAAATACGAAGAATGAGCCAAAAACCAAACGGAAATTAAGGAGCGGTAAAATAACCACCGACAAACGAAAGAAGGGCAATGTAACAAACAAGAAGAAAATTGACGTAAATTTGGATACATCGTCTGATTCAGATGAAAATTTGTCGAAGGACATGTACAACAATTTCGACAAAGGCAGTGATGATGAATTAGAAAGCTTCAGCGAAGATGATGGTAACGATTAGTGTGTGTTAACTATTTATGTTGTTGGGTTGCCGTTTTCCATAATAAAGTGCATTAATGACTGACATGAATTTCATGTTCTGCTCTCTTCATGTTTCGTTTTCCTTGTCGACTCAATATAGACGTTTTGCTTTTTCAGACCATGTTGATCTCGTCAACAAAGTGAATGATCAACCTATTTTGCGGTTGATGGTTTCATCTGCAGACAGAAATGCGAAAAGATGTAAACAGGGATATCGCCATGATAAGTTCATCACAAAGTTTGCTTGTTTCATTAAGATGCTGGCAGGGTTGCTAGCGTACGAAACGCTACACGCCAATTTGCCATTATCATTGCCGTCAGTGTCCACGGTCAATCGTTTCCTGAAGGACAAAGGACCGATGATTGTTCAAGGCGTCTTTCGAATAGACGAATTGGTCAAATATTTGAAGGATCGGAATCTACCACTTCGTGTTTCACTCTCCGAAGATGCAACAAGAATTACACCAAAGGTTGCATACGATTCAGTTACAAATCAATTGATTGGATTTGCTCTACCGTTGGATGATAATGGAATGCCTGTACCTATGTCTTTCGAGGCCAAACATGCTCAGCAGATTCAAAACCACTTTACGAATAATGCTAACCACATTTCGTCGAACATTATTGTGCAAATGGCCCAACCGCAATCTTTGAATGTTCCAGCATTCTGCGTAAATATGCACCTAACCGACAACAAATACACAGCGGAAAAAATTTTAAGTCGATGGAATTACACATTGAACTACTGTGCACAGCAGGGTTTAACGATCGACAACTTTGCAAGTGATGGTGATCCAAGAAGTTTGAAAGTCATGAAATTCAAAAGCAATCTCGGTATCAATGATAATTCTTTTCTTAGTTGCGAATGGTTTAGCTGCGGCAGTTCATACATCACGACTTACACTCAAGATGCTCATCACATTGGAACAAAGACCAGAAATCGACTGACTAAAGCCTCCAGGCTGACACCAATCGGATCGAAATTAATTTCAGTTTCACATTTAAACTATTTAATTGACAATGTTTCAAAAGATCGGCATCTCCTGACCCCACATACAGTCAACCCAAAAGATAGGCAGAACTTTCTCTCTGTTGAGAAAATCTGCTCCCCCAAAGTAATTGCGTGCCTCATCGACTACGTTCCAGATTCAGATGGAACAGCTATATTTTTAAAGGCGCTTAATTATTCCATTTACTCGTTTCTCGATACATCAATGACTCCAGCTGAAAGGGTGTATCAAATATGGTACGCCATTTTTTTTTACCGGGGATGGCGATCTTGGCTGTTACAAAGCAAACACTACACATTGAAAGAGAGTTTCATTAGCGCCAACTGTTACACTTGCATTGAACTCAACGGTCACACGCTAGTAAAACAAATTCTAAAGGCTCGAGATGACACAACTTATGAATTTATGCCATACAAACAAGGAAGTCAGCCTTGTGAAGCAATTTTCCGACAAGTTCGTTCCATGTCGTCCACTTTTTCCACGGTGGTAAATTGCTCTATGATTGATATCACTCGTCGAATGAGGAGAATCCAGCTTCAATCGGAGATTATGCATGATTGTGAAGGAATAATTAAATTTCCGAGACTGGAACAGAAGAAGATACAAGATGGCATCACACAATTGCTGCCGAGCAAACATGAAATAATTTCGTTGATAGAAAAATCGAAGTCGGATTTAATCACGGACATGTCACGCCTCGATATCGATACAAGTCAACTCAACTTCAAGTGCCAAGTTCAGCCAACTAATTTTCATTCCGAGTTTCACTACGAAGACATCGATGCAACGGATGAAGATGACGATTTCGACGAAGACAACGAATTTGAATCGAACGATGAAGAGGTCGACGATGAAGAAGCGATTGAACTGGAAGAATTGGAAAAAGACCTTCGCGAAATAGCTGGCTTAACAGGCGAACTAATGATGCGGGATTATTCGACAGCCAACATAAAAGTAGACGAAAACAGCCCTTACGCAGTTGTGGTGGATTCGACCGGAGTAGAAAAAGTTGTCAGAAAATCCTCTATTTGCTGGCTTCTCTCAAAAGACAAGTACAAATTAAGTAACGATCGACTTCAAAGAGTTATGGAGAAGGATTATCAGAACTGCGGTAAGTCGAAAATTCTGTCGCCCTGATTAATGATGTGAAATGTAAAATCAAAACGTTTGCAATTAAGTTGAGGCCATTTTATTCGATCATTATTTATTATGCGACATTGTGCAGGCAGGGAAGAATAATTGTTTGTTTTCTTTTCTCGAACCAACAGGAGCAGTAAATCGAAGTCATATATTGGATTTAGCTCAAAATAATGAAATTGGTATTGGAGAATGGTGTGTTTTCAATGTAGACTCCCAACTATTGGCTGGCATGGTATTGAGCTTTTGTTATATTGGTGGTAAGACACTAAAAGCAAGGCAGTATACAAAGCCGGTTGCACAATTAACCAGTGCAGTGTCTGCATCTATTGGTGTCCTGGGGATATGGTATTCGTGGGATACAAACGGTTACTTAACCCGAAAATCGACGTCTCATTCTTTTATTAAAATTGAAAATTATCGACAAACGATACCGAAGCCTACGTATTGCAAAAAAATGTTACAAATAGATCGTGAAATTGTACTCAAATTGAACGACCTTAAGTGAATTTAAGTGAAATATTAATAAACATAAGTCCTCCCTGATGTGTATGAAGCGTTTTAATGTTTATCGCATCGTATTACTGGAAAGGTCTGAAAACGAGATAACGACTCGGTAATAGATGTATCACTAGACTCTTTGACATGACTTCACTTATTTATAGTCTGAAACACGGTGATATATATGGTAACTGGTCGAGGTTTAATTACGATGCTAAATCCTTAAGAAAATGTAATGGTTGACAATAAATGCTAACGTAAAAGACTTTGATATTGTACGGAATAAATGGATTAAATGGATTAAATGGATTAAATGGATTAAATGGATTAAATGGATTTAATGGATTTAATGGATTAAATGGATTAAATGGATTAAATGGATTAAATGGATTTAATGGATTAAATTGGGATTTAATGAAGTGAGTCACCCCTCGGTGGCCACCGTATGTGTTTTTCAAAAGCCGTCCAACAACACATACGGTGGCCACACTTGCTGATGAGACAGAGACCCCGAACCCCATACTTTGCAACATTCTTATTGCCGGAAATTTTGATTAGGATCGTGAGAAATTTTGAATTCGCACATGGGACAATTCCTATGTGCTATGTTTCTTAGGTAAGTCTCTGCGTATCGCCATATGACCATTTTAAATGTGCTACTTCTTTTGTTTAATATTACTAGAGTTTGATGTCGAATCTTTTGTCAGCTATATATTTTGCTATACAAGACGATACTGTTCAGAGCATATCGCTTATTTTTGTCATCATTGTCGATAACAGATTAACATCATTCCGAAAACAAATTTTGGATAAAATTTTCATAATTTTCGTCATCTTCAACATTTGCTCGTATGGAGGAGGCCAAGAATGTAAATGATGTTGTCAGTGTATCACGTGAGTCAGTGTCGCAAAATGGAAGATAAAACGACGATTACCATCTGTCACCGAACTATGACAGTTGACAGTTCAATGCGAAACGAAAACACATGCAACAGCGGCCATATCACTGTGTTTACATTGGAACAAGGTTGTAGTAGAAAAGTAGCTCAATTAGGTTCTCGCATATGAATTTATTTCAATTCCATACACAAATAGCAACTAAAAATTATTCTACACTATGCCAAAAAAATGTGTTGTTTTTTTATAAAGTTGATTTAAATAACAAAATTTGAAGGCTCAAATTCTAAAATATAAAGGAGATTTGGTTCGCCTCTCTGAGAAAGATCCCGATACTTTTACATGTGAATTGTAACAGCTTCTAGTGAATAATTAAGATGGCGCGCTGGTCGCATGTTGACGATCTTTGGTAATTCGTTAATTTTACCAATACTTTTTACAACTAAAGGATAAATAAGCAAAATTTTGATGTATGATAGAATATAAAAACGCTTACAATAATATTCCACATCAAAATAAAATATAAATTTTAGAGAGAAGCTAATATAGTTAATACAGGCGCTATGGAACAAGGCGCGGGAACGAGTAGGTCGACAGCATGTTATTGCTGGAATTGATGGTAAATGGGTCACTGATGAAATATAGTTTGGGTGATAGGCTTGATTTTTGGTCATTCTCGGGTTATGGGCATCCTAACCTCAAAAATTGTGGTTTTTCACATATTTGACATCACAGAGCGGAAAGTACTAAAAATTAAATTATAGTTTCTTCGGAAATTCGTCAGAGTAATGAATTCTGCACAAAAGTCTCCATACAAGTTAATTCGCAGAAAATACAGTGTACGATGCCCCGAAATTGTAAAAAATCGGTTTTTTCTCATTTTTACGCAGATTTTAGCATTTATACCTCAGATATCAATGAAAACATAGCTAACGCCGACACGTACGAAACACCTATTCGTATCAAAAGCCTTTAATGTGAAACTCTTCATTTCTCTTACTTCATTTTCTTCTCTGCTGAAAAACTATTCTTCCTTTTAAATCACTTACATTATCCACTCTTTGCCTTGTTATCATATACAATTAAATTGCCGGAGGCAATATAGACAGCCCCGTACGAAGTCAAATTTCATAAATTCCTATTTAAACAGCTATATACCGCTATATTTACCTATATTTCACTGTAAATAAACATTTCACAGAGGAATATGCTATTATATAGCTCTATATGCCTGTATATAGCTCAATATAGCTGTATATAGGTATATATAGATGTCCATATACCCCTCACACTTAACACATTATTTCCATGTTAACAGAAACTCTCTAAGCATCATTTTTCCCACTTTATATCACTTTTAATAAAATCCAATATGGCCGCCGGCAGCCATTTTGTTAGGAGACCGGAAATAGTACCGACGCTTTACATTCGTTAATACCTTTCAAACAAAAAAAAAATTCATGAAATTCGGTCAAAATTTACTCGAGATATTGACAAAATACTCCACGTTCACTGTACGGCCGAGTAGCCAGATGAGAGCTCACTCCAAGAGACCTAGCTCACGCTCCGGAGAACATAATTTCATAAACTTTTTTTTCCCTGATTGGTACGGTCAATACCTATCTAATAAAGCTAAAACGAACGAAATATGTTCAAATTTGGCCGACCTACAAGCAAAAACTGCTTGCCGCCCTGTGCCTGTTTCACACCAAGGGTCTAACTCACAAGTCGGTCATCCGATTTCCATAAACTTTTTTTTTGTCGATCGGTATTGTAAATACCTTTTATTTGACGTATCACTTACAAGTTTAATGTTTAAATGTCCGGAGATATCTTCGAAAAACCGTAAAGCACTTATTGGGCCACAGCTCGGGAGGGGTCGATCCAAAATCACTCATCTTCGAACTTAGCCTGTCTTTTGACATTACCAAACGGGGAAAAAAAGAATTTTCAAAATCGGATGCGTTTTACTCAAGTTATCGTGCAGACAGACAGACGGACGGACGCACGGACGGACGGACGGACAGACGGACATTTTTCTTCTTGCTGATTTGGCATCTCTGGACAACCACAATAGGTTTCCCCTTACTCAGGGAGTCCAATTCAACGTGTTACAAACGTATGCGTAAACCTATAAGACCCCAGTACTTCGTACGGGTCTAAAAATATTGTTTCTTCGACTGTTCGTTAGATAATTTCGGACAGAAGTGCCCTCAAAAGTCACACTGTAGAAAATACAGGGTGGTCAATAAAAAAATTTAAAGATGAAGAAATCAAGTTTTTTTTGAAGAATTTTACGTGGATATCAGAATTTTTTGTGCAACATCGTCGGAAAATCTTTAGGACGGATGGACTTCACGAAACGTCCTACCATTTCTGGCTATTCGTGGACATTGGTTGGACGATGACTGGAACTACAACTCGATGTTGTTAGACTTCCTGTACATTCATGGAAAACATAGTGGCTGGAAACACAGTTGCATCTTCCGAGACTGTTTGAAACGGCTGAGTATTCCAATAACCAAAATACTAGGAGTTACGGGCGACAATGCAAGCAACAATGATACGTTTTTTGATTGGTTGGAGGAACACGGACTGTCAAGCGTCGAAAATCAACTACGCTGCCTTTGCCACATATTCAATTTGGCTGTTCAGGATTTATTGAGGTTATTAAAACTACCTCCACCAGACGATGATGAAGTTGATGCGGAGGATCACGAGTTTGAGAACGAGGTAACGAAGTTAACGCTACAATAGCCATTTTGTGAATATCCCATATCTTCTCTGCTTTTTCGTAGCTACTGGAGGATATTGATATGAACGAAACGGTTTCGACGAAGAAGCGGAAATCGATGCACCCATTGATGACACCATCATCATCGATAAGCTACGAAATATCGTCAAAAAGATTCGAAAGTCGGTAAAGTTACGACGAAAGTTGAAGAAGTGCTGTATCATTTACGCAATCGAATACCGAGTTCCAATTATCGATGTGAAGACTCGTTAGAATTCGACATATTATATGGTTATACGGGCAAAAGAGTTGAAAGTTGCCCTACGCGCCTTGTACTTGCACGAAAAATCGTTCACTACATTGCAACTTTCGGACGAAGAGTGGTCATATTTAGACCTGGTCGAGGAATTGCTCCAAAAATTTGAACGAGCAATGAAGTTTATGAGCATGGAGAGACATGCTACGATACCCTCGTACATACCAACCCTTAATTGGATAATCGAATCGGTTACTGATTTTGCTAAACGACAAACGGTAGCGTTACATTACGCTGCCCTGGATGCTCTATCGAAGTTGAAAAAGTATGAAACGAAAGTCGATAAGTCCATTATTCCTTTCGTTGCTACGGTGCTACATCCCTCGTTGAAGCTTAATTATTTTAAGGAAAGTGGATACCATGCAGCAGACATTCGAGAAATTAAAAAAGCCGTGTCTGATTACTTCACGAACAATTATGAAAATCACGAGGACAATGATGAGGAAGCACAATCTTCCGGTGACGAGCTTCATGCTCATATGTTTAAGCGCTCTCGCATAGAAAGAACATCTTCTGAGCTCATGAAATATTTGGCCTACCGTTAGCTAACCGAAAAACGCGGCCGTTGGAGTACTGGAAATGACAGGTCCAACAATTTCCTCGTCTAAGTATGATGGTCCGATATATTTTACGGGCCCAAGCGGCATCTACGTGTGTTGAGAGAAATTTTTCAAAAGGTAGTAAACTTGATACACCAAACAGATGCGCTTTGTTGAAGTCAACCATCCGCGCCTGTATGTCACTGAAGTCGTGGTATTTACTCTAACCAAAAACATATTATTGACTACATTTTCCACGTTTTTTTTTTATCTCACTGACTTTGAAGATTAACCGAACCAAAATTGTACGGAATAAAGAACTGATTCGAAAATTCTCCTGTTTTTAGCCCCGTACGAAGTACTGGGGGCTTATAAGATTAATATGCCGTTTGTAACACGTCGAATTGGAAGCAGACAGTAAGGGCAAAGCATTTGGTTATGTTCATAGATGACGAATCCGCAATAAAACAAGGCATCAGAACAGTCGGAGCGTTTGCTGCGACTTAGCCCCGTACGACCCGTAATCCTATTTCGTCCGTAACCATAATACGTCCGTAGCCATAATACGCCCGGAACCCTAATACGACCCTCTAATGCGTGTGTTACCAAAATGCAAGTCAAGTTGGGCATGGTCAAATTTACTGAAAGTGTTCATTTTTAAAATTGCGCATAGCGCAATTACGAAAGCCCGTACGAAGTACCTCTCAAATAAAACTAACAATTTACGATATTTTTTTTAGAAACCCAACATTTTTTGACAACTTTCTATTAGGTATTCAATTATCTCTCAAATGA
This sequence comes from Bradysia coprophila, assembly GCF_014529535.1. Lineage (NCBI taxonomy): Eukaryota > Metazoa > Arthropoda > Insecta > Diptera > Sciaridae > Bradysia > Bradysia coprophila. The sequence goes on from NW_023503464.1 coordinate 687,872, forward strand.
AACAAAAACTAGCAAAATCGGATGAGATTTACTCGATTTATGTGCAAAGAACACTTAGGGCCGAGTAGCGGCCTTAGTCCAAGGGCCCAAATTTGAAACTTTTTTCTCCACGTTCTTTTCGGTATTCAATTACCTTCCATAAAAAACTAAATCTAGCAAAATCGGATGAGATTTACTCGATTTGTGTGCAAAAAACACTTAGGGCTGAGTGGCGGCCTTAGTCCAAGGGCCCAAATTTGAAACTTTTTTTGCCACGTTATTTTCGATATTCAATTCCCTTCCATAAAAAACTAAATCTGGCAAAATCGGATGAGATTTGCTCGATTTATGTGCAAAAAACACTTAGGGCCGAGTAACGACCTTTGAGCCCTCCCAACAAGCCCGCGTTGCATCTTACCCAAAAACAATGTTCAACAACTTTGTTCTACTCGTCAATACATTGTCCGTCCGTCCGTGACCCCTCTAGCTTGAGTAAATCACAATCTGTTTTCAAAATTCTTTTTTTCCCCGATTGGTATCGACAAAAGTAAGGTCAAGTTCGAAAATGGGCATGGTAGGGTCGGCCCCTCCAGAGCTAGGGCCCTATAGGTGTTTTTCAGTCTTTCGACGATATCTACCGAAATACGCACGCAATAGCTGCTTGTGATATATCAAATGAAAGGTATTGACGAGTAGAACCAAGTTGCTGAACATTGTTTTTAGGTAAGATGCAACGTGGGCTTGTTGGGAGGGCTCAAAGGTCGTTACTCGGCCCTAAGTGTTTTTTGCACATAAATCGAGTAAATCTCATCCGATTTTGCTAGTTTTTGTTTCATTTGAGAGATAATAGAATGCCGAATAGAAATGATGGCGAAAAACGTTTCAAATTTGGGCCCTTGGACTAAGGCCGCTACTCGGCCCTAAGTGTTTTTTGCACATAAATCGAGTAAATCTCATCCGATTTTGCTAGTTTTTGTTTCATTTGAGAGATAATTGAATGCCGAATAGAAATGATGGCGAAAAAAGTTTCAAATTTGGGCCCTTGGACTAAGGCCGCTACTCGGCCCTAAGTGTTTTTTGCACATAAATCGAGTAAATCTCATCCGATTTTGCTAGTTTTTGTTTCATTTGAGAGATAATTGAATGCCGAATAGAAATGATGGCGAAAAAAGTTTCAAATTTGGGCCCTTGGACTAAGGCCGCTACTCGGCCCTAAGTGTTTTTTGCACATAAATCGAGTAAATCTCATCCGATTTTGCTAGTTTTTGTTTCATTTGAGAGATAATTGAATGCCGAATAGAAATGATGGCGAAAAACGTTTCAAATTTGGGCCCTTGGACTAAGGCCGCTACTCGGCCCCAAGTGTTTTTTGCACATAAATCGAGTAAATCTCATCCGATTTTGCTAGATTTAGTTTTTTATGGAAGGTAATTGAATACCGAAAAGAACGTGGCGAAAAAAGTTTCAAATTTGGGCCCTTGGACTAAAGCGGCCGAGTAGCAAGTGCTTTTTGCACATAAATCGAGTAAATCTCAACCGATTTTGCTAGTTTTTGTTTCATTTGAGAGGTAATTGAATACCCAATGGAAAGTTGGCAAAAAATTTTGGGTTTCTAAAATAATGTCGTAAATTGTTGGTTTTATTTGAAAGGTACTTCGTACGGGCTTTCGTAATTGCGCTATGCGCAATTTTAAAAATGAACAGTTTCTGTGGCGAATGGGTCTTTTGGGAATGTCTAGTTTCTGTCAGCTTCAATAATTTCAAGACGAAGTTTCGTTCAAAATTATATATTCATTGATGAGTCATGTAGGAGGAGGCTACAAAATCTTAATTCAAATTACATTAGAATCATCATAACCTCACAAATAGTCACAAACTTACTTCTAGTATTCTCCCTTAAAACCGATAACACATTCGGTTAACCCTTCGCGTATATATTCTCGGAATCCTTTAAGAAAGAGAAAGTTACGTTAATCAACGGATTTACGTGGCTCAATTGGACAGGATGTCCTTGACAAAAACACGTTTTGAAATACAAAGTGTAAATTCAAATTCAAATGATTTCTTACTTGTTCATAATCGATTATAAGTCTTCAAAATTGATACGATTAAATTATTTCGCAAAATTCTCGTCTAAAGACTGTAAAAAAAAACGGATAAAATTAAAACTTGAAACGGAGCACACGGTCAAAACAAACGACTTACGAAAACTAATACAAAGTCAACATTGAAATCGCGAATCTCTTGGCGTAAACGCGATCACATTAGTTTCCCTAATTTAATTGCTTTTTTGAGCGTATATTGACACGGATGTTTAGGATAAAATCGAATTTTAATTAACAACGGCAACAAACGTGTCTCTTCACCATCTTTGATATAAAGCTTTTTGTTCGTCTGACTGATAGAAGTTAAACATTTTTCCGCAACAAGCGTGACGGCATGATAGGACCAGTGTTGCCGTTCATCACACTCCCCTCCGTGCGTCTGTCCTTATAAGGAACAGAAGAACTCTCTTTGGGATGAACGTCCAATTTCGCAAGAGAGGTAGCCGGTCTCCAGTAGACACTCTTCTTCAACTTCGATCCTTCGTTGCTAAATCGTTCAATCTTCGCTCGTCGAACCTGATTGTTGCTTCCAACAGATGTTTCAATCACCCGGCACATCGGATATTGACCACGGATGTTCGTTCCATCAACAAGCAGAACAATGTCTCCCACCTGTATAGGCTGCACTGGTTCGTGCCATTTCGTTCGGCGAGTCAAGTCAGGCAAAAATTCTTTGATAAATTTGGACCAGAAGACATCTGTTAAACGTTGATTTTCCATCCACTTTGAACGTAATATCGGTCCGTCGGATTCAACGTCTATGAAAGGCTTAAGTCCGTTCGAGGATCCCAAAATGAAATGGTTGGGTGTCAGGATCTCGTCATTTTCATCTTCAATCGGTATATACGTGAGCGGTCTCGAGTTAATGATGTTACATACCTCGAGCAATAAATTTCGCAGCATGTCTTCGGTAGGATGTCTTGTCGGTAGGATATCGTATAAGCAATTCTTGACTGATTGGATCATCCTTTCCCATGCTCCTCCCATGTGAGGACTGGCCGGTGGATTGAAATTCCACTTCGTATAGCATGACGTAAATTCCGATGCCATCAAGTTAACATCGAGCTCGGACACGAGTTTCTGTAACGTGTTGTCCATTCCTTTTAGATTCGTTCCTGGATCACTGTAGATCTCGCGTGGGCATCCTCTCCAGTAGATGAAATTTCGAATGCACATAATGCACGATTCCGTATCGAGCTTGTATGCGATTTCCACATGAACGGCACGCACAGTCAAACAAGTGATCATAACGCCCCAACGTTTTTCAGTTCGTCGACCAATGACCACGTACATTGGACCAAAATAGTCGATCCCCACATTGGTAAAAGCTCGAAACCCAATTGATAATCGTGCCGACGGTAGGTCCGCCATTTGAGGTGGCTGTGGCTGCGCTCGTTTATTTTTGCATCGTTGACATTCATTGCGTACCGAGTTCAACACCACACGCAGTTGAGGCACGTAATATTTCTGACGAATTTCGTTGTAAACTGTACGATGATTGCGATGGTGATACTGCTTGTGTACGTGTGCAATGAGTAGACGAGTGATTTGATTATTCCGTGGCAATATAATCGGTCGCTTAGTACATAAATCGACGTCATTTGCTGAATCGATTCGTCCATGTAGTCTGATGAGCCCATTATCATCCAAGTATGGAGTACATTTGTATAGCGGACTCGATGGTTGAACATATTGTTGTTGGTCGTTCGGAAGGTTTCGATTACGCATCAAAATTACCATTTCTTCGGTAAAATCTTGAAATTGTGCTTGTCGAAACAGAAGGATTTCGGCCGTGACCAATTCGTCTCTCGTTAATGGACCGTGTGGCACATTTTCTTTTCTCACTTTTGCTCGAAGAATTAATACGTACCTTCTTGCATATGCCACTGCCCGATGCATCTTATTCCAAGTCGAAATATTCTTCGTTTCTATTAAGACCGGAATGATCAAATTCGCATGTGCACAATGTATCTTCATCTCCTCCAATGTATCTGGATGTACTTGTATCTCGTCAGGCCACTCGTTTCTCGGTAACTTTAGAAACTCTGGACCAGAGAACCAACGACTTGAATTTTGGAAACTGGGAGGCTTCGACCATTTTGTAGCGTCGTCGGCAACATTCTGTTTTGTCGGCACCCATCTCCATTCTTGTAAGTTGGTGGTTTCCAGGATTTCACCCACTCGATACGCCACAAACTGATGATATCGTCGGCTGTCGGAAAGTAACCAGCTCAGCAGGGTACGTGAATCCGTCCAAATTTGTCGACGATCAATTTTCAGCGTTAGAGCGTTTTCGATACTTGAAAGCAATCTCGTTCCCAAGAGTCCAGCTTGTAGCTCCAGCCTTGGAGTCGACATATATTTTAGCGGCGATACTCTGGCCTTCGCTCCAATCAATACACAGTCGATGTCACCTTCATCATTTTCAATTCTCAAATAACTAACGGCTGAGAATGCTTTCTCACTGGCATCGACGAATGTGTGTAGCTCTATCGATTTGGGTGTTACAGGTGATAACTTCGTTGAATATAGTCTCGGTATTTCGACTTTCTCCACATTCGGTAAGTGTTCGAACCACTGGTTCCAAGCGGATTTTATTTCTTCCGATTTAATTTCATCATCCCAGCCTAATTTGCTTCGCCAAATGTCTTGTATGACGATTTTCAAATGAATGAGGTAGTGGGATAGAAGCCCCAATGGGTCGAATATGGTCATCAGTATTCTGAGCATTTCTCGTTTAGTAGGAACTCGTTGGCCCGATACAATCGCTGAATCAATCTTTGTAAACTTCAGCGAATACGTGAAGGAATCGTTCTCCGTGTTCCACCACATCCCAAGTACTCGTTCGGTACCAAACGACATGTCCATAGACTTGTTTGAATCAGAATCCTTGACTTTATCGTTGAATTCAGCCTTTACGGCAGCTGAATTGGATAAAAACTTCCGTATCTCGAACCCTCCATGTGAATGGATCTTTTTGACATCTCTTATGAGTTGGATCATTTCGGTGTCGCTATGTTGACAGTCTAACATATCATCCACGTAATGGTTGTGAATGATTGATTCAACCGCTCGTGGCATTTTGTCTTTAAATCCAGATGCGTTGTGATTTTTCACGAATTGCGCTGAGGTTGGTGAACAGTTAGCACCAAATGTCATTACTTGTAGAATGTACTGATCTGGTTTCTTGTTTATATCGCCGTTTCGCCATAAAAATCTCTGACAATGGACATCCTCGCCCCGAATTTTTATCTGCGGAAACATTTCGGTGATATCACCAGCGCCTGCAACACATTTTTCTCGAAATCGTCGTAGAATATCGATCAGTGATGCCATTTGATCTGGACCTTTGAGTAGCAGCGAATTGAGCGACACGCCATTGACTTTGGCTGCTCCGTCGAATACGACTCTGACCTTGTCTGGCTTTGATTGATGATTATAAACGTGTCCCGAATTTGAATCTCTAGCGTTGCTGCTGGCATCTTTGTTTCTGTTATTGTAATCCTTTTGATTTGAATTCTTCTTCGGTTTACTGTCATCGTTTTCTATGGTAGGTTCCGTTACCGTACTAATAACCTTCGCTAGCTCGAACAGGAAATCTCCCAACGTTGATAAAGTGACGTTGACTGTGGTGGTTTTATATCTTGCCCAGTCAACCTTGAAATTTGTCGGTAATTTGTTCACCAATTCTTGTATTAGGGCCGGATTGGAAAGATGATACGTCAATTTAGCTTGTTCCAATGTGGCGCAGACATTCTTGACCGCTAACGCGAAGTCAACCATGGTATTCAATTGATCTGCTTTGGGTGGTGGCTTTTGGCGAATTTTCTTGATCAGTGCATCAACAATTAATTCGGGCCGTCCATAGAGCATTTTTAGTGTTGAAATGATCTCCGGAACTGATTCCGCTGTGAGAAGTCGACTGCGTACTGCGTCCAAAGCATTTCCTTTTAGGCACTTTTGGAGTCTATCGAGGTTCTCAGACTCCGAAAACCCGCAGAGTTTGGTACTGTTTTCGAAGCGGCTTAAAAACATTGGCCACTGTTCCGGTTGTCCACTGAAGACCGGTAAATCTTTTGATACGACATGACGTGACGCTATCTGTGCGCTGGTAAGTGTTTGACTTGTCTGTGTTGTTGCTTGAGGTATTGCTGGGGATGCTGTATTAATCGGCGTATCCGGTGCATTATTTGACGTATTTACGTGTGATGAAACCGATTGCGTTATTGGAATTGTTTCATGTTGATCACTGCGAATGTCTTCTGGTGGTTTACATTTCGGACACAGCCAGAAGATTTCATTGTCTATCGATGTCAGCATGAGACGGGGAAATTCGCACTTATTATCGCATAGGTCACACGTTCTCATCTTTGGCGGAGTATTTGTTGTCTTACAAGTATCACACGATTGTAGATCTTGATCTTGTTTTCCGTGAGGCAACACATTAGATGATTGTCGTACCGAGCGTTCACACGATGAGTTTCGTTGACATCCCATGGTATGAGTTTGTTTTGTATCGCCTTTCTTGTTTTCATCATTTTGTTGCAGTTTGCATTTTGTACACATCCAGACGGATTCATTGTTTACCGTCGCTAGGACCATACAATAATAATGATTTATGGTTTGACAGCCATGACACTTCCTGAATCGGTCTTGTTCGTGGGTGTGTAGACAGATGGCGCAACGTCGATTTTCAAAATCTGGCGGCACGGGAACAAATCTCTGGGTTGTCGTGCTTGGTTTTAATTTTCGTGTTTGGGACGGTTGACGATCTTGTTGTTTGCAGTCAGGACATACATATCGTGTATCTTCGTCTATCATAATGATATCCATGCAAGCGTAGTGGCACTGTTTGAAACATAACAGACAAGCTTCAAAGTTTTCTTCTTCGCCTACCATTTGACAGACGTTGCAGGATAGCAAATTATCGATACTGTGTATCCGTGGTTGATCATGATTCTTCGTTGGCGTCGGGTATTTCGTTACCATTTGCGAGACGTTATCCCAGCGAAGACCTTCCAATCGTTCCAGAAATTCGTGTTGATCCCATACGTTCGGTTTGTTGGTTACCGGAACGTTTATCATGGATTTAACAGATTGCTGTTTTTTGACCCAGTCTCTGGTATTGCTCATACTTCGGATTTCATCGTCGTTAGTCATTGCTTTTTCACGACGGTGTTCCTTTGGCATCAAAATAGAATACTTTTTTCGCAGGTATTCATTGTCACGCATGCTCGATAATATCCTCTCCTCTTCAGCCAACTTTAACTCCATTTCTTGTCGCTTACTCGTTGTACGGATAATCGGATCTGCTCTAGACACATTGATGACATTATCGTTCTGTCGATTTTGTTGCTGTTCGACGGATCGATTTTTGGAATGATTTTGTGGTGACAGCAGGTTACGTGATGCTCGATAGTACGGATGACTAGTATCGTACGTCAAGTCATAATCGTTGTCTTTGTCACCGCAGTTATCCACTCGAGATTTTGCCGGTGAATTATTTCTTGAATGTGGCGTCGCAACGTCTTCTTGTACTGATTGTTGAGATGACGGCGGTTCGGGTGGATTTGGTGTTTTGCACTTATCACAGATCCATTCGTCTTTCCTCTTAATGGATTTGATTCCAACGCACGCAAAGTGGTGCCACTTGTCGCATTTATCGCAGGCGACGACTGGTTTGTTCTGGGTACCGTTACATATTTCACATTTGTAGATCGCCTTCTTCTTTCGCCCTTTGTTGTGTTTTTCGTTGGTCATGGTAACGCTGGTATTGTTGAGTTACTAATCGTGTCGTACGCAGAATTTCGATGTTCTGCACCTGGTAATGATGTCTGATCAATCGGCGTACTAATTAGTGCGTTTGGACCTCGGGAAATGTTGCAACAGTAGCTTCCGGTATCTAACGGTTGTAACGGTGGTTTACGCCAGGTGACGGCGTTTGATTGAAATATTTGTGTTGCACGTCTGGTGATGACGTCAGCAACAACTGATATTGTGGTTGTGATTCGCACCAGGCATTGATGTCTTGATCACGTCAATTTGCTTTCGTAGATCCGCACCTGTTGATGATGTCGGGACCAAGCCAAATAGAAATTTTGTAGTGTGGCGAATGGGTCTTTTGGGAATGTCTAGTTTCTGTCAGCTTCAATAATTTCAAGACGAAGTTTCGTTCAAAATTATATATTCATTGATGAGTCATGTAGGAGGAGGCTACAAAATCTTAATTCAAATTACATTAGAATCATCATAACCTCACAAATAGTCACAAACTTACTTCTAGTATTCTCCCTTAAAACCGATAACACATTCGGTTAACCCTTCGCGTATATATTCTCGGAATCCTTTAAGAAAGAGAAAGTTACGTTAATCAACGGATTTACGTGGCTCAATTGGACAGGATGTCCTTGACAAAAACACGTTTTGAAATACAAAGTGTAAATTCAAATTCAAATGATTTCTTACTTGTTCATAATCGATTATAAGTCTTCAAAATTGATACGATTAAATTATTTCGCAAAATTCTCGTCTAAAGACTGTAAAAAAAAACGGATAAAATTAAAACTTGAAACGGAGCACACGGTCAAAACAAACGACTTACGAAAACTAATACAAAGTCAACATTGAAATCGCGAATCTCTTGGCGTAAACGCGATCACATTAGTTTCCCTAATTTAATTGCTTTTTTGAGCGTATATTGACACGGATGTTTAGGATAAAATCGAATTTTAATTAACAACGGCAACAAACGTGTCTCTTCACCATCTTTGATATAAAGCTTTTTGTTCGTCTGACTGATAGAAGTTAAACATTTTTCCGCAACAAGCGTGACGGCATGATAGGACCAGTGTTGCCGTTCATCACAGTTTCAGTAAATTTGACAATGCCCAACTTGACTTGCATTTTGGTAACAGACGCCTTAGAGGGTTGTAGACGTATTAGGGTTCCGGGCTTATTAGGGCTACGGACGTATTATGGTTGCGGACGAAATAGGATTACGGGTTGTACGGGGCTAAGTCGCAGCAAACGCTCCGACTGTTCTGATGCCTTGTTTTTTTTTTACTTCATTTGCTCAAACGCTGTAGTTAACTTCAGGTCAAACAGGTCAGGTTCAGGTCAAACCTGAAATTTTCATTCAGGTTCAGGTCAGATTCAGGTTAAGCTATTTCAGGCTCAGGTCAAACCTGAAGTTTAAAAATTAAATTCAGGTCAAGATCAGGTTCGACCTGAACCTGACCTGAATATATCAGGTTTGTTCATTTCAGGTTCAGGTCAGGTCAAACCTGACCTGTTCCGAGCATTAGATGACGGTATTTTTTCGCACCTATTGTCGACACGAGGCGAAGCCGTGGTCGACAAGACGTCGTGTGCGAAAAAATACCGGCATACCTACCGTGGTAGATAAAACGTTTTTCGCAATTACGGGCCATAATCACCTTTCCAATGCAAAACATGTCCTACATTTTGTTCCAAAGTTCTTGTGTATACAGAAATTCATTTGAACGATCAAGAAGGCTGCATTATAATACACATTGCTATGTGATGTAAAGAGTCACGTTGAATGAAATCGAGTAGTCAATGCTTAGTATATACGCTTCAACAATACGTTCGGTATAATTCGCTCTTAATCTACGGCTCTCATGTCACCTTCGAATGTGAGTTCTTGTTTGCTCACTCGAATGTAAACACAGCAATATGGCCTCCGTTCCATGCATTTCCTTTTTCATCCGATGAACTGTCATAGTTCGGCATATCATCCATTTTGCGACGCTGCTACACGTGATATAATACCGGTTACTCGTCATTCATTGATTTCGATTTGGACATCAAAGGAAGAACAACTGTTGAAAATGAAGAAAATGTTGAAAATTTTATCCAAGATGGGTTTCGTAAGTGAATCAGATGTGTGTGACAGTGACAGTGAAATAAGTTGGTCAGGTGAAACCGTGACCACTAATAAAACGGAAAACTATTTTAAAGTGAATGTTAACAATTATGGCGACGAGTCAATTTTCATGATTGAAGATTTGAAGCAATTTTCAGATCTTCACACTAAAATATCGGAGCGTTATCCTGACCGAAATCAAGATGACCTTACCATCAAGTATTTGGGTAATTTTACACTTGAAATGCATCCAATCGAATCGAAATAATTTTTTTCTTATTTCGAATTTACAGATAAGAATTTCAATTTCGTACAGATCGAGGATGACGAAGACTTCGAAATTTTCTTGGAAAATCACAATGATCAGAAGATCTATGTGTCATGGTTAAACAAAAAATGTGTATTCATGGGTGGATTGATAAATTTGATCAACGTTCAAATGGATATGTGTTTATACGTCTCTTTAATGGCTTTACTCATCTTCATCCTGATCGCGGTCATTGCAATATCTTTTGTAGTATTTAGTGGAGAAACGGCTGAACCGGTATGTGAAACTCGAGTGGACCACTGGTCGGAACATAAAAAAATTATTCGAGAATTTTGCGAGGAACACCCTTCAACTGAAGAATGTCAGCACATAATCGTGGAGTTTCTCTCCTTTATGGCTTTAGATTCTTTAATAGAAGCAAATATATGAACAACATAGAAAGCCAATAAAACGTGCCTGTTCACAGAGCGTGACGTCATTTTGTTGTTTCATTTCATTTATTCCTCATTTTGGTTTCTCCATTTCATCACGGGAGGTGTGCGTCACCTCTTCCAAAGTTTACAGCCTTGGAAGAAATCCCAAAATATATAAACACTAGGCCTGTTCATTTTAGAGAAATAGTCTCAAATTCATCCGGCATGGTGTCTATCTGGTCCGGAAGGCTAAAATATTGGACCCGTATTTTTTTTTAGAATTTAAAAAAATAGTTTAGATCTGGGGAGCGAAGCATTTGTTCAAATGTACGAAAGCGTTGGTTAGAAGAGAGGAGAATGATGGTGTATATCTTTTTTACTCTTCTAACCAACGCATTCGTACATTTGAACAAATGCTTCGATGCCCAGATCTAAACTATTTTTTTAAATTCTAAAAAAAAATACGGGTCCAATATTTTAGCCTTCCGGACAAGATAGACACCATGCCGGATGAATTTGAGACTATTTCTCTAAAATGAACAGGCCTAATAAACACTGATGGTAATTCCAAAAGAGGCGTCGCTAGTGTCGAACTTATGGGCTAGGCTGCGCGTGTGAATGGTATTACCTACATCCACACTTCATCTACATTGGTAATGCTAATCCACAAAAACGAACCCTAGTTTTGGGTGAATAAAATTGTAAAATAGAAAAAAAATATTTTCACATAATCTGTAAATGCAAATCGATTCCAAACACACTTTAAAACATTTTGGTCCAAAAAAATATAAAAACCACTTAAAACAGCAAAGATATCTCAATTTTAGTTTTCATTTCCATACTAAATAGGTTTGTTCCAAGGTCATTTCGAAATGTCAAATTTCATCCACAGAAGGCAACTTAACCTCAACTTTCGTTGACGAAAATTTTAACGAAAAATTTACAAAGAAATTGGTTGACGTTAAGGTTATGTTCATCACTGTGTATGAAATCGTCGGCGTTCGTGTTGTCAAAGTTTGGGTTTACAGTTATTTGGAACAAACCTATTGCAAAATAAAAAAAACAGACAGATCATAACGAAGGAGAAAAAAGCTCCCTCTGACGTATACAGTGTTTAAGCAGAGAGTTTTTTGACCAATTAAGTGTAAGTGATCTCGGGGTATAGCTGTCAAAACAGGAGGCAAAAATTGAATTTGTGCAGCATTTTCCAAAAAAAAATTAATTAAAATATGGAAACGACAAATTCAACCGAATGAAAGATTACAGTTTACTATTCAATTGTTTTGAGATTAAATACACTACATCTACATACAATTAAAACAAAAAAAAAAACTGAAAATTGTTTTCACATGAAAACATAATGCCACGCAAATTCAAATTTTCAGCTCACTTTATTGTGACAGCTATACCCCGAGATCAGTTATATTTCCTCTTTTTAAACACTGTATGAGAAAATAACTTGACAGTTCTTATGGGATTTTATACACTCAACCAACTGACAAGTTACTAATATTTAGGGTAGAAATCGCATGAGAGTCGATGCACAGTTTTATGATATTTTTGTAACAATCGCAAAAATTGATTGAGAAAGTCAGTCAGTCAAGGGACCTGACCCACCCAAGAGCTGGGCCTAGTATGTTTCACAATTGGAAAATATCATCTGTCACCGAACTATGACAGTTGACAGTTCAATACGAAACGAAAATCCATGCAACGGCGGCTGTATTGCTGAGTTTACATTATTATAAGGTTGTAGTAGACAATTAGCGCACTTTCGAAGATAGCTTGAGCGTCGTTAATCACGACATAGTCAGTAAACAGGAGGTCATTTTTTGAAAGACAATTCGTTGTTCGTTGCCCACCTGGTTGAATAAGGAATGTTCCCCACCCCTAACTAATGGTGTTATCGTAAAGTTCCTCAAAAGTGATTGCTTTCGCACTAATTTATTTTACCGGAAACGTGCACACATTTAAACTGGAGCGTTTCCGCTAAAACGCAATTTTTAAGATTACCGCCGACATTTTATTTCTACTGGGTCACCTCTTCTGGAGCTCGTTCAGAAAATCTTCGTTAAGTTTCACTGGTGAGTATTTTGACACTTCTTTCATATAAAATATGTCAAAATCTTCACTTTGGGTAACGAATTTTCAGTTCCAGAACGAGTTCCTGCAACTCACATCACACAAAACGAAAATGTTTTTGTTTGTTTACATGATTGGTCAAAATAAATTTTTCATCATTTTGGTGGCTTTGACGAATATTTTAAGTCAACCGCTAAGTGAACTGTTAAAACCACACAAGAAACACATTTACGCACAAAATCTGTATTAAATCACATTGAAATCACAGAAATTATTACATTTTTCACAACCGACACTACATTTGTGTGTTGGTAATTTGACGTTTCAAAAACAATACTAATGTTACGATTAACGACTTTAACGACGATTTTCTTCGTTAAACCATATTCGACTAAGTTCAAGGTGGATGTGATTTGGGTGTGAAATTGAGTGGGAAATGCTTTTTTTATAGATTTTCTTTTTGTAAAATTTTTTCAATTTGGCAATATTTTGGAAATGCCCAATGTAACAGTTTCTCATTTTTCGTGTTTCTGCTGATATTTGACAAAAAATTGCGAAAAAAATCGATTAGTCCCTTCCTTATTCAAACTTGAAGTTTCCAATCTGACTACTGAAATAAATTGAAATTTGTAAACAGATATGTACACTTCAGAACAGGTCAAGTATTTTTTTTTTGTGAAGAAGCTTGCCCTAAACCTATATTTTTGAAACCTGTGAGGTTTCAGGTTGCCCCGATATTTTTTTAGAAATTTTCAGATCGACCTGAAACCTGACTTGACAAGCTGACCTAATTTTTATGTTACTGGTAGAACTGTGCGCCGGCCACGCCAGCCGATTTTAGGATCAGCCGGTAGTCGCCGCTGATACACTCTCAGCCGCCATTAGCCGACGTTTGGTTAGCGGCTGTATCGGCTGAAATCCTCATCAAAGTTTTTTTGAAGAAATGGTCGAAAAACATTCAAGTCTTGAACACGTCAGACAGACTAGACGTAGATCAGAAAATAAGGGCGACCGTGAGATTCACTATTTACTATAACTTGCAGGTCGGCAATATCGATTTTTTGTAAGAACTATGCTAAGGAAATGTCGACACTTTCAATGTTGGCAAAAAGAATACTGTCTATCCTGATGACTAGTAGCAAAAGAAAATTTTTCATTGCTGGATTAGTAGAAAGTCGAGCCTTTTGCTAAGCAATGCTAACAATTTTTTTGTTTATACAAAACAACTATGACTTTAGTAAAAACATTGTTAAAACAAGGCATCAGAACAGTCGGAGCGTTTGCTGCGACTTAGCCCCGTACGACCCGTAATCCTATTTCGTCCGTAACCATAATACGTCCGTAGCCGTAATACGCCCGGATCCCTAATACGTCTACAACCCTCTAATGCGTCTGTTACCAAAATTCAAGTCAAGTTGGGCATTGTCAAATTTACTGAAACTGTTCATTTTTAAAATTGCGCATAGCGCAATTATGAAAGCCCGTACGAAGTACCTCTCAAATAAAACCAACAATTTACGACATTATTTTAGAAACCCAAAATTTTTTGCCAACCTTCCATTGGGTATTCAATTACCTCTCAAATGAAACAAAAACTAGCAAAATCGGATGAGATTTACTCGATTTATGTGCAAAAAATACTTGGGGCCGAGTAGCGGCCTTAGTCCAAGGGACCAAATTTGAAACTTTTTTTGCCATCATTCTATTCGGCATTCAATTATCTCTCAAATGAAACAAAAACTAGCAAAATCGGATGAGATTTGCTCGATTTATGTGCAAAAAACACTGAGAGCCGAGTAGCGGCCTTAGTCCAAGGGCCCAAATTTGAAACTTTTTTCGCCATCATTCTATTCGGTATTCAATTATCTCTCAAATGAAACAAAAACTAGCAAAATCGGATGAGATTTACTCGATTTATGTGCAAAAAACACTTAGGGCCGAGTAGCGGCCGTAATCCAAGGGCCCAAATTTGAAACTTGTTTTGCCATCATTCTATTCGACATTCATTTATCTCTCAAATGAAACAAAAACTAGCAAAATCGGATGAGATTTACTCGATTTATGTGCAAAAAACACTTAGGGCCGAGTAGCGGCCTTAATCCAAGGGCCCAAATTTGAAACTTTTTTTCCCATCATTCTATTCGACATTCAATTATCTCTCAAATGAAACAAAAATTAGCAAAATCGGATGAGATTTACTCGATTTATGTGCAAAAAACACTTAGGACCGAGTAGCGGCCTTAGTCCAAGGGCCCAAATTTGAAACTTTTTTCGCCACGTTCTTTTCGGTATTCAATTACCTTCCATAAAAAACTAAATCTAGCAAAATCGGATGAGATTTACTCGATTTATGTGCAAAAAACACTTAGGGCCGAGTAGCGGCCTTAGTCCAAGGGCTCAAATTTGAAACTTCTTTTCGGTATTCAATTACCTTCCATAAAAAACTAAATCTGGCAAAATCGGATGAGATTTATTCGATTTATGTGCAAAAAACACTTAGAGCCTAGTAACGACCTTTGAGCTCTCCCAACAAGCCCACGTTGGATCTTACCCAAAAACAATGTTCAGCAACTTTGTTCTACTCGTCAATACCTTTTGATATATCACAAACAGCTATTGCGTGCGTATTTCGGTAGATATCGTCGAAAGACTGAAAAACACCTATAAGGCCCTAGCTCTGGAAGGGCCGACCCTACCATGCCCATTTTCGAACTTGGCCTTACTTTTGTCGATACCAATCGGGGAAAAAAAGAATTTTCAAAAAAGGTTGTGATTTACTCAAGCTAGAGGGGTCACAGACGGGTAAGCTGTTGGGTAAGATCCAACGTGGGCTTGTTGGGAGAGCTCAAAGGTCGTTACTAGGCCCTAAGTGTTTTTTGCACATAAATCGAGTAAATCTCATCCGATTTTGCCAGATTCAGTTTTTTATGGAAGGTAATTGAATACCGAAAAGAACGTGGCGAAAACATTTTCAAATTTGGGCCCTTGGACTAAGGCCGCTACTCGGCCCTAATTGTTTTTTGCACATAAATCGAGTAAATCTCTTCCGATTTTGCTAGTTTTTGTTTCATTTGAGAGGTAATTGAATACCCAATGTAAGGTTGGCAATTTTATGCGCAATTTTAAAAATGAACACTTTCAGTAAATTGGACCGTGCCCAACTTGACTTGCATTTTGGTAACAGACGCATTAGAGGGTTGTAGACGTATTAGGGTTCCGGGCGTATTACGGCTACGGACGTATTATGGTTACGGACGAAATAGGATTACGGGTCGTACGGGGCTAAGTCGCAGCAAACGCTCCGACTGTTCTGATGCCTTGTTTCATTGTGTGCCGATTTCTCTTTATTTTGCAGTATGTACACGGCTCTCATGTCAACTTCGAATGTAAAAGTTTTTCTGCTCACTCGAATGTAAACACAACAATATGGCCGCTTTTCGATGTCTTTTCATTTTCATCTGGTGAACTGTCATAATTCGGCATGTAATCCATTTTGCGACGCTGCTACACGTGAGATACATACTGGTTCCTCTTCATTCATTATCAATTTGGACATCAAAGGAAGAACAACTGTTGAAAACGAAGAAATTTTCGAAATTTTTATCCAAGATGTTTGTAAATGATTCAAATGTATTTGATCGTGACGGTAGTGACAGTGAAATAAGTTGGTTAGGTGAACCCGTTACCAGTAATGAAACAAAAAACTATTTTAAAGTTAATGTTATCAACAATGGCGACGAGTCAATTTTCATGATTGAAGATTTGAAGCAATTTTCATATCTCCAGACTGAAATATCGGAGCGTTATCCTGACCGAAATCAAGAAGACCTTACCATCAAGTATTTGGGTAATTTCACTCGGAATGCGTCCACTCGAATCAAAATAATTCTTTTCTTTTTTCGAAATTACAGATAAGAATTTCAATTTCGTACAGATCGAGGATGAGGAAGACTTCCAAATTTTCATGAGAAAGCGCAATGATCAGAAAATCTATGTGTCATGGGCGAAGGAAAATTCGACGCCCATAAATGAACCGGCAAATTCAAACGACATTCCAATGGTTATATCATTCATGGCTCTACTCCTCTTCATCCTGTTCTTGGTCATTGCAATATTTTTCGTAGGAGCTCGTAAAGAAACGGCTGAAACTGTTTGTGAAAGCCGAGTGGACCACTGGTCGGGACATAAAAAAATTATTCGAGAATTTTGCGAGCAATATCCTTCAACGGAAGAATGTCAGCACATAATTGTGGAGTTTCTCTCCTTTATGGCTTTAGATTCTTTAATAGGAGCAAGTGTATAAATAACAGATAAATTTGCAAATAAAACGTGCCTGTTCACGCTCTGTGACGTCATTTTGTTGTTTCACTTCATTTCATATATTCCCCAGTTTTGTTTCACCATTTTCCTTTAAAGTCGATGAAGTTGTTTTTGAATTTTGAGGGCACTTCGCGAAACTTTAAAATTCGAGAAGCTCGTTCAGGAACTTTTCGTAAAGTTTCATTGGTGAGAATTTTGACACTTCTTTCATATAAAATATGTCAAAATCCTCTCTTTGGGTAACGAATTTTTAGTTCCTGAACGAGCCCCAGGACACCATGTCTGTGAAGTACCTGCGAACTTGAACCTGCGAATTCTACATTATAGTCCAGTCGTTGTGACTATCATTTTATATGCTTTCTACTGATGAAAGTTCTAAGAATTCGCAGGTTCAAACCTGCCAAAAAAAAATTCGCGGGTTCAAACCTGCGAAAAATAAAATTCGTAGGTTTCAACCTGCGGAAAAAAATTCGCAGGTTTAAATTCGCAGCTTCAAATCTGCCAAAAAACCATCGCAAGACCAAAAGGGAAGTTGGAAGGTTTAGTTAAAAAATCGCAGGTTAAAAATGGAAATTGGTAGATTTGGTTGAAATATCGCAGGTTGAAACCTTCGGAAAAAATTCGTACGTGTTCACACATTTGAAAGAATTCGCAGTTAAAACATACGAAAAATAAAATTCGTAGGTTTGAACCTGCGAAAAAAAAATCGCAAGACCAAAAGGAGAGTTTGTTGGTAGCTTCATTGCTACATAATTCTATGAATGTTCTCATCTCACCTCGGTGCACCACGCTTCACCTCGGTGCACCACGCTTCACCTCGGTGCACCACGCTTCACCTCGGTGCACCACGCTTCACCTCGGTGCACCACGCTTCACCTCGGTGCACCACGCTTCACCTCGGTGCACCGCGCTTCACCTCGGTGCACCACGCTTCACCTCGGTGCGCCACGCTTCATCTCGGTGCACCACGCTTCACCTCGTTGCACTACGGGTCACCTCGGTGCACCAAGGACTACCCGATGAATCAGTGGACCGAACCCGCTAGGGTGTCTTTCTAAAACGACGGGTCAGCGAAAAAGTTCTCCGAATGCGCCCCAAGATACGGTGTGGCAGACTTCTTTACTTTAAACACAGTGGTACCTCGGCCTCCGATTTGTCAGTGGAACACACCTTCAAGGATGTCTTTCAAAAACAACACAGCCGTCGAACAGTAAGGAGCCGTCCACGCCAAAGACAAACAAGGCATCAGAACAGTCGGAGCGTTTGCTGCGACTTAGCCCCGTACAACCCGTAATCCTATTTCGTCAGCAACCATAATACGTCCGTAGCCCTAATAAGCCCGGAACCCTAATACGTCTACAACCCTCTAATGCGTCTGTTACCAAAATGCAAGTCAAGTTGGGCATTGTCAAATTTACTGAAACTGTTCATTTTTAAAATTGCGCATAGCGCAATTACGAAAGCCCGTACGAAGTACCTCTCAAATAAAACCAACAATTTACGACATTATTTTAGAAACCCAAAATTTTTTGCCAACTTTCCATTGGGTATTCAATTACCTCTCAAATGAAACAAAAACTAGCAAAATCGGATGAGATTTATTCGATTTATGTGCAAAAAACACTTAGGGCCGAGTAGCGGCCTTAGTCCAAGGGCCCAAATTTGAAACTTTTTTCGACACGTTCTTTTCGGTATTCAATTACCTTCCATAAAAAACTAAATCTAGCAAAATCGGATGAGATTTACTCGATTTATGTGCAAAAAACACTTAGGGCCAAGTAACGGCCTTAGTCCAAGGGCCCAAATTTGAAACTTTTTTTGCCGTCATTCTATTAGGCATTCAATTATCTCTCAAATGAAACAAAATCTAGCAAAATCCGATGAGATTTACTCGATTTATGCGCAGAAAACACTTAGGGCCGAGTAACGACCTTTGAGCCCTCCCAACAAGCCCGCGTTGCATCTTACCCAAAAACAATGTTCAGCATTTTTGTTCTACTCGTCAATACATTTGATATATCACAAGCAGCTATTGCGTGCGTATTTCGGTAGATATCGTCGAAAGACTGAAAAACACCTATAGGGCCCTAGCTCTGGAAGGGCCGACCCTACCATGCCCATTTTCGAACTTGACCTTACTTTTGTCGATATCAATCGGGGACAAAAAGAATTTTGAAAAAAGGTTGTGATTTACTCAAGCTAGAGGGGTCACGGACGGACGGACGGACATTTTTTTTATTACGGATTCGTCATCTATGAACATAACCAAATGCTTTGCCCTTACTGTCTGCTTCCAATTCGACGTGTTACAAACGGCATATTAGAGAACTTTAGCAAATCACACAATAACGACAAAACCAATAATTTCCAACAATAACGAAAACGATATTGACATGGAAAAATTTTATCATTGTGAATGAGGCGGGATGGGTAAATATGTTCACAAATCATAAGCTTATAACTAGCATATTAGGTTCACATTAAGCGTCATCAGTACCAGCCCAGACCTGTCAAAAGTTCCCACAGATTTTGAAAATTTTTGTTGTACATTTTTTACAACATCTATCAATGAATCTAATGAATCTAGACATTCCCCGAAAGTAGTTGAACTCAGCTTTATAATGAGCCCACTCTCACCCGGAACGATCGCCAAAAAATTAGGTTAAAAACACCCTTTTTCCATCTTCGGATATCTTCAGCCAGGAACCAAGTGTAGCTCGAGACTGTGTGATGCCTGTTTTGAGGTCTACTGGCAAAGACGTTTCAAACCATGCGTATATTCATCCCAGACGAAATAATAGCACTTTTTCACTGCTAAACTGCTATTATTTCACCTAGGTAGATACATTTTTTAAAGCTGAATATCTGCTTTTAAGATAGTTGTCCGGTGCACAAATTATATTTTTCTACTTCAATTTAATTTCTGTTAAAGTACTTCATAAGTATTTTGAATTCTGCCACCACATAACACACCATGATTTGTGAACATATTTACCCATCCCGCCTCATTCACAATGATAAAATTTTTCCGTGTCAATATCGTTTTCGTTATTGTTGGAAATTATTGGTTTTGTCGTTATTGTGTGATTTGCTAACGTTCTCTATTAATCTTATAAGCCCCCAGTACTTCGTACGGGGCTAAAAATGACACAGACTAATTATTAGACGATGCGAGAAAAAAAATAACTCCTAAGTTACTGACACCGTTCCGGCGCCCGGCTCGCATTGCGGCCCTCCGCTTCGCTCCGGGACAATGGGCCGGATCGCTCGGCATGTTAAAACGCTTTTTATAGGCAATGGAAATTGGCATCCATTTCGTAATAAGATGACTTCTGTATGGTCGAATTATACTCCATTACGTTACATTTCGTTAAAGGATGAATTCCCTGGGAACCAACAACACGCTTTTGCGGGGAGAAGAAAGTTAGGAATTGAGTTGGTTTTTTTCGCAGGTTTGAACCTGCAAATTTTGTGTTTTTGTTTTTCTCAGATTTGAACGAGCGATTTTTTCGCAGGTTCAAACCTGCGAATTTGGAACGTATGAATTTTTATCCAAAACTCCCAATTTCACTATGGTTTTTAGTAGGTTCAAAGCTGCGAATTTTTTTTCGCTGTTTCAAACCTGCGAATTTTTTATTTCGCAGTTTCTAACCTGCGAATTTTTTGCAATTCCTAAAATCACTAAAAAGTCATGTAAAATGATCGTCGTAACGACCGGACTATAATGTAGAATTCGCAGGTTCAAGTTCGCAGGTACTTCACAGACATCAGGACACCGGGGTTTTAAATCTAATTTGATGAAAATTCAATTGTCAAGTGAGATTTTATTGTAAAAAAACCAAGTGTCTCAGAAGTTGAAAGTTTGCCAAATTATCAAGCCAATACCCTCAGAGCATATATTTTTGTCATCGTCGTCGATTACTGAAAAAGTTACCACAATTACTCATAAAAGTCTGTTTCTGAAAGGTTAATATGTCCGAACATATGATCGATTTATTGGAAGTCACACTTCCCGCAACACAATTCAAAAAAGCCATTTTGAAGAAAATTTTCAGAATTTTCTTCATCTTCAACATTCGCCTGTATGGAGGCTATGTTTACATTGTTATAAGAGCCAAACCACATCAAAACTTTCTCAATGAAAGTATAAACCAGGCATGGTCTGTTCATACAAACCAGAGGACATAGCGATTTCATATAAACAAACTCAACTCTCATGAGAGGTCAATGGAGGAAAATGGAGAAACAAAACTGGGGAATATATGAAATGAAGTGAAAAAACAAAATGACGTCACGTTCTGTGAACAGGCACGTTTTATTTGCAAATTTATCTGTTATTTATACACTTGCTCCTATTAAAGAATCTAAAGCCATAAAGGAGAGAAACTCCACAATTATGTGCTGACATTCTTCCGTTGAAGGATATTGCTCGCAAAATTCTCGAATAATTTTTTTATGTCCCGACCAGTGGTCCACTCGACTTTCACAAACAGTTTCAGCCGTTTCTTTACGAGCTCCTACGAAAAATATTGCAATGACCAAGAACAGGATGAAGAGGAGTAGAGCCATGAATGATATATCCATTGGAATGTCGTTTGAATTTGCCGGTTCATTTATGGGCGTCGAATTTTCCTTCACCCATGACACATATAAATTCTGATCATTGCACTTTCTCATGAAAATTTGGAAGTCTTCCTCACACTCGATCAGCACGAAATTGAAATTCTTATCTGTAATTTCGAAAAAAGAAAAGAATTATTTTGATTCGAGTAGACGCAGTCCGAGTGAAATTACCAGGGAAATTACCCAAAAACTTGACGGTAAGGTCTTCTTGATTTCGGTCAGGATATCGCTGCGATATTTCAGTCTGGAGATATGAAAATTGCTTCAAATCTTTAATCATGAAAATTGACTCGTCGCCATTGCTGATAACATTAACTTTAAAATTTTTTTTTGTTTCATTACTGGTAACGGGTTCACCTAACCAACTTATTTCACTGTCACTACAGTCACGATCAAATACATTTGAATCATTTACAAACATCTTGGATAAAAATTTCGAAAATTTCTTCGTTTTCAACAGTTGTTCTTCCTTTGATGTCCAAATTGATAATGAATGAAGAGGAACCAGTATGTATCTCACGTGTAGCAGCGTCGCAAAATGGATTACATGCCGAATTATGACAGTTCACCGGATGAAAATGAAAAGACATCGAAAGGCGGCCATATTGCTGTGTTTACATTCGAGTGAGCAGAAAAACTTTTACATTCGAAGTTGACATGAGAGGCGAATTCCATCTGTCACCGAACTATGACACTTGACAGTTCAATGCGAAACGAAAATACATGCAACTAAGGCTATATAGGTTTCGTCATACACAGAGAAGCCAACACAATCTCACTTTGAAGTTTTAACGAACAAATTTTTTATAAGTTGCGGTTATGTTTGCTTCTGTGGATGACGGTCGGCTGTTTTCGGCCTGTCAAAATTCGTTTTTACCGTACGACGGAATTGCTGTGTTTACATTGTTATAAGAGTCAAACCACATCAAAACTTTCTCAATGAAAGTATAAACCAGGTATTTGTGTATATGAAATCGCAATGTCTTCCGCTACATACAAAGTTTGACATTCAACCATAACTTGTGTTGACGTTCATTGAACTTTCTGTCGTGAAGTGACAGTTTTGACATTGACATTTTTGACGTTATCATATTTGTCATCTTAAAAATTTGCATAACCTCAACTGAAAACCTAAATTGCACACAAAACTTGTCCTTAAACAATTAATTTTGAATAATAGTACAGTGTTAAAGTAAGCCTTATTGTAATATTTACGATAATATTGTTCAAAATTAATTGCTTAAAGACAAGTTTGTGTGCAGTTCATGTTTTCAGTTGAGGTTATGACGAAGTTTTTTAGATGTCAAAAATGTCAATGTCAAAACTGTTACTTCACGGTAGAAAGTTTCTATTTGGTTTAGCTTTGAGGTTGGAGTTGAAAAGTTGTATAAGAGGAAGAGAATTTTTACCAAAAAAGTAGCCAATTTCAAAGCCGCAAAATTTGAAAGAAACGTCTACTTTCGAAAAATGAGTAAAAAATACATCGTTTCTTCTAGAATCTGTTATTGCTTCTAAAACTCGCCGTTTTTTTTTCTTCTAGAACTCGACGTTTCTTCTAAAATTCACAAAATTTCTTCACCATGTCTGTGAAGTACCTGCGAACTTGAACCTGCGAATTCTACATTATAGTCCAGTCGTTGTGACTATCATTTTATATGCCAAACCTGCCAAAAAAAAATTCGCGGGTTCAAACCTGCGAAAAATAAAATTTGTAGGTTTCAACCTGCGGAAAAAAATTCGCAGGTTTAAATTCGCAGCTTCAAATCTGCCAAAAAACCATCGCAAGACCAAAAGGGAAGTTGGAAGGTTTAGTTAAAAAATCGCAGGTTAAAAATGGAAATTGGTAGATTTGAATGAAATATCGCAGGTTGAAACCTTCGGAAAAAATTCGTACGTGTTCACACATTTGAAAGAATTCGCAGTTAAAACATACGAAAAATAAAATTCGTAGGTTTGAACCTGCGAAAAAAAAATCGCAAGACCAAAAGGAGAGTTTGTTGGTAGCTTCATTGCTACATAATTCTATGAATGTTCTCATCTCACCTCGGTGCACCACGCTTCACCTCGGTGCACCACGCTTCACCTCGGTGCACCACGCTTCACCTCGGTGCACCGCGCTTCACCTCGGTGCACCACGCTTCACCTCGGTGCGCCACGCTTCATCTCGGTGCACCACGCTTCACCTCGTTGCACTACGGGTCACCTCGGTGCACCAAGGACTACCCGATGAATCAGTGGACCGAACCCGCTAGGGTGTCTTTCTAAAACGACAGGTCAACGAAAAAGTTCTCCGAATGCGCCCCAAGATACGGTGTGGCAGACTTCTTTACTTTAAACACAGTGGTACCTCGGCCTCCGATTTGTCAGTGGAACACACCTTCAAGGATGTCTTTCAAAAACAACACAGCCGTCGAACAGTAAGGAGCCGTCCACGCCAAAGACAAACAAGGCATCAGAACAGTCGGAGCGTTTGCTGCGACTTAGCCCCGTACAACCCGTAATCGTATTTCGTCAGCAACCATAATACGTCCGTAGCCCTAATAAGCCCGGAACCCTAATACGTCTACAACCCTCTAATGCGTCTGTTACCAAAATGCAAGTCAAGTTGGGCATTGTCAAATTTACTGAAACTGTTCATTTTTAAAATTGCGCATAGCGCAATTACGAAAGCCCGTACGAAGTACCTCTCAAATAAAACCAACAATTTACGACATTATTTTAGAAACCCAAAATTTTTTGCCAACTTTCCATTGGGTATTCAATTACCTCTCAAATGAAACAAAAACTAGCAAAATCGGATGAGATTTATTCGATTTATGTGCAAAAAACACTTAGGGCCGAGTAGCGGCCTTAGTCCAAGGGCCCAAATTTGAAACTTTTTTCGCCACGTTCTTTTCGGTATTCAATTACCTTCCATAAAAAACTAAATCTAGCAAAATCGGATGAGATTTACTCGATTTATGTGCAAAAAACACTTGGGGCCGAGTAGCGGCCTTAGTCCAAGGGCCCAAATTTGAAACTTTTTTTGCCGTCATTCTATTAGGCATTCAATTATCTCTCAAATGAAACAAAATCTAGCAAAATCGGATGAGATTTACTCGATTTATGCGCAGAAAACACTTAGGGCCGAGTAACGACCTTTGAGCCCTCCCAACAAGCCCGCGTTGCATCTTACCCAAAAACAATGTTCAGCATTTTTGTTCTACTCGTCAATACATTTGATATATCACAAGCAGCTATTGCGTGCGTATTTCGGTAGATATCGTCGAAAGACTGAAAAACACCTATAGGGCCCTAGCTCTGGAAGGGCCGACCCTACCATGCCCATTTTCGAACTTGACCTTACTTTTGTCGATATCAATCGGGGACAAAAAGAATTTTGAAAAAAGGTTGTGATTTACTCAAGCTAGAGGGGTCACGGACGGACGGACGGACATTTTTTTTATTACGGATTCGTCATCTATGAACATAACCAAATGCTTTGCCCTTACTGTCTGCTTCCAATTCGACGTGTTACAAACGGCATATTAGAGAACTTTAGCAAATCACACAATAACGACAAAACCAATAATTTCCAACAATAACGAAAACGATATTGACATGGAAAAATTTTATCATTGTGAATGAGGCGGGATGGGTAAATATGTTCACAAATCATAAGCTTATAACTAGCATATTAGGTTCACATTAAGCGTCATCAGTACCAGCCCAGACCTGTCAAAAGTTCCCACAGATTTTGAAAATTTTTGTTGTACATTTTTTACAACATCTATCAATGAATCTAATGAATCTAGACATTCCCCGAAAGTAGTTGAACTCAGCTTTATAATGAGCCCACTCTCACCCGGAACGATCGCCAAAAAATTAGGTTAAAAACACCCTTTTTCCATCTTCGGATATCTTCAGCCAGGAACCAAGTGTAGCTCGAGACTGTGTGATGCCTGTTTTGAGGTCTACTGGCAAAGACCTTTCAAACCATGTGTATATTCATCCCAGACGAAATAATAGCACTTTTTCACTGCTAAACTGCTATTATTTCACCTAGGTAGATACATTTTTTAAAGCTGAATATCTGCTTTTAAGATAGTTGTCCGGTGCACAAATTATATTTTTCTACTTCAATTTAATTTCTGTTAAAGTACTTCATAAGTATTTTGAATTCTGCCACCACATAACACACCATGATTTGTGAACATATTTACCCATCCCGCCTCATTCACAATGATAAAATTTTTCCGTGTCAATATCGTTTTCGTTATTGTTGGAAATTATTGGTTTTGTCGTTATTGTGTGATTTGCTAACGTTCTCTATTAATCTTATAAGCCCCCAGTACTTCGTACGGGGCTAAAAATGACACAGACTAATTATTAGACGATGCGAGAAAAAAAATAACTCCTAAGTTACTGACACCGTTCCGGCGCCCGGCTCGCATTGCGGCCCTCCGCTTCGCTCCGGGACAATGGGCCGGATCGCTCGGCATGTTAAAACGCTTTTTATAGGCAATGGAAATTGGCATCCATTTCGTAATAAGATGACTTCTGTATGGTCGAATTATACTCCATTACGTTACATTTCGTTAAAGGATGAATTCCCTGGGAACCAACAACACGCTTTTGCGGGGAGAAGAAAGTTAGGAATTGAGTTGGTTTTTTTCGCAGGTTTGAACCTGCAAATTTTGTGTTTTTGTTTTTCTCAGATTTGAACGAGCGATTTTTTCGCAGGTTCAAACCTGCGAATTTGGAACGTATGAATTTTTATCCAAAACTCCCAATTTCACTATGGTTTTTAGTAGGTTCAAAGCTGCGAATTTTTTTTCGCTGTTTCAAACCTGCGAATTTTTTATTTCGCAGTTTCTAACCTGCGAATTTTTTGCAATTCCTAAAATCACTAAAAAGTCATGTAAAATGATCGTCGTAACGACCGGACTATAATGTAGAATTCGC
This sequence comes from Bradysia coprophila, assembly GCF_014529535.1. NCBI lineage: Eukaryota > Metazoa > Arthropoda > Insecta > Diptera > Sciaridae > Bradysia > Bradysia coprophila. The sequence continues at coordinate 714,491 of NW_023503464.1, forward strand.
AGGTTCAAGTTCGCAGGTACTTCACAGACATCAGGACACCGGGGTTTTAAATCTAATTTGATGAAAATTCAATTGTCAAGTGAGATTTTATTGTAAAAAAACCAAGTGTCTCAGAAGTTGAAAGTTTGCCAAATTATCAAGCCAATACCCTCAGAGCATATATTTTTGTCATCGTCGTCGATTACTGAAAAAGTTACCACAATTACTCATAAAAGTCTGTTTCTGAAAGGTTAATATGTCCGAACATATGATCGATTTATTGGAAGTCACACTTCCCGCAACACAATTCAAAAAAGCCATTTTGAAGAAAATTTTCAGAATTTTCTTCATCTTCAACATTCGCCTGTATGGAGGCTATGTTTACATTGTTATAAGAGCCAAACCACATCAAAACTTTCTCAATGAAAGTATAAACCAGGCATGGTCTGTTCATACAAACCAGAGGACATAGCGATTTCATATAAACAAACTCAACTCTCATGAGAGGTCAATGGAGGAAAATGGAGAAACAAAACTGGGGAATATATGAAATGAAGTGAAAAAACAAAATGACGTCACGTTCTGTGAACAGGCACGTTTTATTTGCAAATTTATCTGTTATTTATACACTTGCTCCTATTAAAGAATCTAAAGCCATAAAGGAGAGAAACTCCACAATTATGTGCTGACATTCTTCCGTTGAAGGATATTGCTCGCAAAATTCTCGAATAATTTTTTTATGTCCCGACCAGTGGTCCACTCGACTTTCACAAACAGTTTCAGCCGTTTCTTTACGAGCTCCTACGAAAAATATTGCAATGACCAAGAACAGGATGAAGAGGAGTAGAGCCATGAATGATATATCCATTGGAATGTCGTTTGAATTTGCCGGTTCATTTATGGGCGTCGAATTTTCCTTCACCCATGACACATATAAATTCTGATCATTGCACTTTCTCATGAAAATTTGGAAGTCTTCCTCACACTCGATCAGCACGAAATTGAAATTCTTATCTGTAATTTCGAAAAAAGAAAAGAATTATTTTGATTCGAGTAGACGCAGTCCGAGTGAAATTACCAGGGAAATTACCCAAAAACTTGACGGTAAGGTCTTCTTGATTTCGGTCAGGATATCGCTGCGATATTTCAGTCTGGAGATATGAAAATTGCTTCAAATCTTTAATCATGAAAATTGACTCGTCGCCATTGCTGATAACATTAACTTTAAAATAGTTTTTTGTTTCATTACTGGTAACGGGTTCACCTAACCAACTTATTTCACTGTCACTACCGTCACGATCAAATACATTTGAATCATTTACAAACATCTTGGATAAAAATTTCGAAAATTTCTTCGTTTTCAACAGTTGTTCTTCCTTTGATGTCCAAATTGATAATGAATGAAGAGGAACCAGTATGTATCTCACGTGTAGCAGCGTCGCAAAATGGATTACATGCCGAATTATGACAGTTCACCGGATGAAAATGAAAAGACATCGAAAGGCGGCCATATTGCTGTGTTTACATTCGAGTGAGCAGAAAAACTTTTACATTCGAAGTTGACATGAGAGGCGAATTCCATCTGTCACCGAACTATGACACTTGACAGTTCAATGCGAAACGAAAATACATGCAACTAAGGCTATATAGGTTTCGTCATACACAGAGAAGCCAACACAATCTCACTTTGAAGTTTTAACGAACAAATTTTTTATAAGTTGCGGTTATGTTTGCTTCTGTGGATGACGGTCGGCTGTTTTCGGCCTGTCAAAATTCGTTTTTATCGTACGACGGAATTGCTGTGTTTACATTGTTATAAGAGTCAAACCACATCAAAACTTTCATTGTCCTGAAATTTCGACGACATGAGTATCGGCGACTTCCTGAAGAAACGGCGAGTAGTCGCCGTTTCTTCAGGAAGTCGCTGTTTCTTCAGGAAGTCACCGTTTCTTCAGGAACTCGCCGTTTCTTCTCGTCGTTTCTTCAGAAAGTCACAGTTTCTTCAGGATGTCGCCGTTTTATGTAAAAAGCGGTGACTTTCTGTGAAAACGATGACTTCTTGAACAAACGACGAGAAGAAACGGTGAATTCATAAGAAATAACAAGTTCCTGAAGAAACGGCGACGGAAGGTTCTAATCGTTTTTTCAGGAAATTACCATTTCTTCTCATCGTTTCTTCGGGAAGTCAACGTTTCTTCATAAGGCCAAAAACCAAATTCTATCGTCTCTATACATGAAGTGCAAATTCTATCGTCTCTATACAGAAAGTCGATAATAAGCGATTTGGCGGTATCTTTTTGGCAGTAACTTTTTGGTTGTTGAATAGTATTGCTGTAATAATCTTTCTGTATTGAATACCAACCATAAGGAAGTAATCCCTTTCTGTTTTGTGCTTTACTGCCTTTTTCTTAATTTTACAAACATTTTTATATGGAGAAATCAAAAAACTCAAGTACAACACAGAAACATATCGCTCGGCGTCTTAAAACACTTTTATGTGACTAATTATGACACGATGCGAGAGAAAAAAAAATAACTCCTAAGTTACTGACACCGTTCCGGCGCCCGGCTCGCATTGCGGCCCTCCGCTTCGCTCCGGGGCAATGAGCCGGATCGCTCGGCGTGTTAAAACGCTGTTTATGTACAATGAAAATTCGTAAAGGGATTACTTCCTTATGGTTGGTATTCAATACAGAAAGATTATTACAGCAATACTATTCAACAACCAAAAAGTTACTGCCAAAAAGATACCGCCAAATCGCTTATTATCGACTTTCTGTATAGAGACGATAGAATTTGCACTTCATGTATAGAGACGATAGAATTTGGTTTTTGGCCTTATGAAGAAACGTTGACTTCCCGAAGAAACGATGAGAAGAAATGGTAATTTCCTGAAAAAACGATTAGAACCTTCCGTCGCCGTTTCTTCAGGAACTTGTTATTTCTTATGAATTCACCGTTTCTTCTCGTCGTTTGTTCAAGAAGTCATCGTTTTCACAGAAAGTCACCGCTTTTTACATAAAACGGCGACATCCTGAAGAAACTGTGACTTTCTGAAGAAACGACGAGAAGAAACGGCGAGTTCCTGAAGAAACGGTGACTTCCTGAAGAAACAGCGACTTCCTGAAGAAACGGCGACTACTCGCCGTTTCTTCAGGAAGTCGCCGATACTCATGTCGTCGAAATTTCAGGACAATCATCATTCTCTCAACGAAAACTGTCAACAAAGTCAACAACGTTCTCACTCGGGTAAAGTACAAAATCGCAACACCGAAGAAATCGAAAGTCGTGTACAGAGCTAAATGTGAGAATTGTCCTGGCAAATACATTGGTCACACTAAACAGAGGCTATAGAATAGAACTTACAAGCACGACCTGGACATTAGAAACGGAAAATTAGAATAATCATCGATGCTAACACAACACGCTCTCATGAACAATCACCAATTCGACTTGGAAAACGTTGAAGTGTTAGAACACTTCGACAAATATTGGCAGAGGATAACTGCAGAGGCTATTCACATTTTGAAAGAACCGGACTCAGTTAATTATAGAAGAGACTGCAACAACATTCACGCATCGTACTCTAATATTTTTAAAAAGCATCCAAATACAAAGTGATTAATGGCAACGCTGCAATTATCTGGACGAAATGAAATCTAGTCAATAATGATCGGACTGGAAGAATAAGAAGTTGAAGTGTCAATAATCTGTTTATCATTTGCAATGACTCTGTGATATATTTTTCATGTTCTCTTTAGTTTTTAAGTAGTTTAAACAGTAATTTAACGAAGTTGTTTGTGATATTTTTGTAGAGTAACTCAAAGTTTTATTTTATACAATTACAGCCTGAAGAAGCTCCCATTAAATGAGCGAAATATTGCGAAAATAAAAATTGTTTTTCTTCTGTGTATGCCGATCACCCATGTCAACAAACCAACAAAAACAAAGAAGTTATCACACATATAGACTGTAGACTGCGTCCAACTTTGCTCTGAAAGAGTTTTTGCCGGGATCGGGATTAGTAAAATGAATAAATTTGCCATCGTTTCTGCGGTTCTTCTTGCTGGTTGGTCCATTCAACTGGTCAACTCTCAACAATGTTTACTAGACGAGTCCCTGTTACAAGAGATTTGAAGTTACGACACAGTTGTTAAGCGAATCATTGACACTGTTCTCAGTGTCACAGCTTGTTTCTAAGCGACTTTCCGGAAATTGCTAACATTATCATTGCATTTTTCGCAGATGACCTTCCGATCAACTAACCGTACACTAATACAATCACGACTGCAACACGCATTGCACGTAATTCATTCGTATTTCACTAATTGTAGACTGAAGGTCAACCCTGAGAAATCGCAATCCATATTTTTCACTCGAAGAAGAAAGCCACAATTCCTACCCAATCAAAAGCTGAATATGAATGGTACTGAGATAGATTGGGTTACACAAGTTAAGTACCTCGATATTATTTTAGACAAGAAACTATTGTTCACCAATCACATTAACAACGTTATCGAAAAAACACAAAAATACATACGAATTTTCTACCCATTCATAAACAGAAAATCCAAGCTTTTTACGAAAACTAAAATTGTTCTATTTAAAGTTGTATTCAGGTCACTGATGCTAAATGTTCCCTTCTATTTTCGAACGAGTTCACTTCGAGCACTCACCAAGATTGAGCTAATAACCGAATTCATTGAATCTAAACAGCCTCGATGAAGCGGGTAACAGTTGCAGTGAAATTCTCATGTTAAAGAAATTTTATTTATGAGAGACAAAACTACTGTCACTGAGGCTTACTGTTTGATGACGTTGAGGAAATGAATTAATGAGACCTCAGGCGTGACGGGATCTTTTAATGGAGATTAAACACCCCTTTAACTTTCTTGAACATCTTTCAACAACTTTGAGGTGGATTTTGTGTAAAATTGACAAAATACGCTGAAAACGTAAATTTCTTCACTTCCAAATGTTTGTCTGGGTGGGTACCCTAATTTCTAGCATGTTATCGCTTCCTTTAAGTCTATAACTGAAAAAAAAAACAGTTTTCGGACACCGACTGCATTTATAAAGTAGATTGTGTAGCACGTCCAAATATTGATACTCCAAGACAGATAGAAAATTTCGTGAGCAGCTAAACAATGCGTCTTAGCTTTATCAGGACAATGGTAATCGAGAAGTCGCTATCAGTTTATTCATTCATATCAACGAGACGTTGTCTCAGTGCTATAGAATAGAGTTGCTGTTTGGCGAATGTATTTCCAGAGACCAATCAATCATCGCACGAGATAAATGTTTCAAAACAGAAGAGGTGATAGCCGCTTAATTGTCCATTATCTGCCAATAAACGTTGCTGATGAGTGTGTAAACGCCAGAGCTAGCACTTAGTGTCAATTCATAATTTCGTCAATTTATCGCAACGGAACAAGTGTCGGTATTGTAGTAAAATGAAGAAATTTGCCATCGTTTTTGCGGCTCTTTTTGCTGGTTGGTCCATTCAACTGGTCAACTCTCAACAATGTTCACTAGACGAGTCCCTATTACAAGAGATTAGAAGTTACGACACAGTTGTTAAGCGAATCATTGACACTGTTGTCAGTGGCAGCTTCAAAGGGAAACTTTTCGATGACACAGCTGCGTTTGTCGATACCGTAGGAGCTAGAGTGGTTGGATCGCCAGGTCTAGACAATGGCATAGATTATATGCTGGACTGGATGACTGAACAGGGGTTCAATGAAGTTCATGGTGAAGCAATTACTACGCCAAATTGGATACGGTAAAATTGTTAAAAATTCGATTTGCTTCGCCCGACTAATTTTCTTATCAAAATTGCAGAGGAAACGAAAAATTAGAAATGCTTCAGCCACGGTATCAATCGCTCAGCATTTTGGGATTCGGAAAATCAGTGGGAACACAACAACCGATCGAGGCAGAAATCATTGTTGTGAAGGATTATGCTGAATTAGAGCAGCGCTCGGACGAGGTCCGTGATTTAGAAGTGTATGTAAGCCAAACGGAAACGGCAAAATTTCTCATTGATTCCAGGTTCCCGGGAAAATTGTCGTTTATGACCACAAATACATCAATTATGGAACCAGTACAATGTACAGATATTCTGGAGCGATTGAAGCTGCGAAACGAGGGGCCGTAGCTGCACTAGTGGCGGCAGTTTCGAATATAGCTATGGGTCTTCCACATACTGGTAGGTAGACTTGTATTTGGATACCGAACCGATCAATATTACAGTTGGATTACATCAGGTCAAATGAGCTATGACGACGATGAAACCATACCACGGATACCTTTGGCATCAATAAGTATCGATAGCGCTCAAATGTTAGGTCGAATGCAGCGAAGAGGTGAATAGTTTAGTATGACCGCTGAAAGTACATTAGTTGTTAATCGATCGTCCGAAAATTAGGAAGTCGCATCGTATTAAGGCTCAGCATGGACGACGTGCTACCAGGAAATATCACGTCCAGAAATACATTCGGCCAATTGACGGGATCCGTCTATCCCGACGAAAAAGTTATTGTTTCAGGACACATTGACAGTTGGGACGTCGGTCAAGGAGCTCAAGATGATGGTGGTGCCGTAGTAATGTCTGCCCTTGTCATAACTTTGCTGAAAAGTTTAGGATTGACTCCCAAGCGAAGTATTCAAGCTGTGGGATGGACGTCGGAGGAAAATGGACTGGTTGGCGTTCAACGATACATCGAACAGCATATCGAGGAAATTAATGCCGGAAAAATTGCTGCAGCCTTTGAATCTGACGGCGGATTGTTTGTGCCGACTGGTTACAGTTTTGCGGGAACCGATCATGGAGCATGCGTCGTTCAAGAGATTATGACATTGTTCCAGCACACAAATTTCACTCGTTTCAGCCGAGGCAACCGAGTCGGATCTGACGTTGCATATTTATCCGATTTGTCCGTGCCTACTTTCAATTTCCAAACTGGTGGCGACAAATATTTCTGGTATCACCATGCCGAGTCGGACACAATGACAGCAATGGATGCAGATGAGTTGGATGAATGTCTGGCCGTTTATGCAGCTAGTGCTTATGTTGTCGCTGATTTGAGTCAGAATTTGATGAGAAGTATTCCGGATCCAAATCCTAACGCTGGTACTCTGACCACACCTGCAACTGTATTTCCAGTCATAATTGTAGCTACTGTGGCATTTTTGCGTCTTTTCGTTGGGTAGATGCCCTGTAGCTCTAAATGAATAGCTAAATGCAGAATGGGGACATGCTACATTAGTGAATCATAAGAAAAATGAAATTTCATTCGTTTCGTCGAAACGGAGTTAGACTGAGGAATCCTTCACCTCATTCTTCTTATAATTTGCAGGTGTGACATGTCCTCTTTCTAACTAAGTTATTCAAATGGTAGAACGCTATGCCGACGATTTTTAATAAATAAAACGAAAAGGAGAGAATTAGTGGCCAGTCGCTCGTTTCAATTTTTTTCGATCACAAATGATTGCATTTAGAAGATCAAAAGACCGACTCGCTTGCAGTACCATCACTGATTTTCTCAGGTGTGACTAGAATAATTCCCATAATCTGTTGCATCTTGCAATCTTGCATGCTCTTTTAGAATCAAGTTTCTTTTGGCTCATGTCAGGAGGCTGATGCCGTCTTGATAGCGTAATATCAACAATAATCTGTTATGTATCTTGTAAGCCCTAAAAGATTCTTATATTAGCATACCTTATTCATGCCTAAAAAGACATTTTCTGAAAAAACGGTAACTGTTCGAAAAAATTCTAAATCGCTTTTTATAACAATTTATAGCAGTTGAACACACCTTTCCGACTTTCTTCTAGCTATGGCCCTGGGGGCTTACATTCCATTCAGTTTTAATATCGAAGCGTTTCAATAAAAAAAATAAAAAAAATTATTTACCATTCTATCAATACAACAGTTCGCCGGTACTTCATTTATTGGACATTTAATAATTCAAGATAAAATAGTTTATGGGTTTATGAATGACTTTGCTACGCTAGCGTCGTTGCCTTCCATTCAGGTCAATTCATTATGCGAATTGATTTTGAACCCTTTCTTGATTTATTTATAAAATTGCAACTAGTAAACTCTGTCACTGCATAATCTGTTACTTCTGTTGTTTAAAGTATGGCCCACTGTTTCTCATACCAAATCTTTTACTTCATTTATTTTAACATTCATTTTGCTATAAGCACTGTACGCAGCGTTTATTTTTGTTGTCATTATCCATAATAAACGACTGACCGGCTTTCGCTTCTCTGAGTGTCTAAGCAGTTTTTATTTTAATTCCATGACAATTAAAATGGAAATCAGGGCACAAAGGCTTTATCGAATCTGTCTAGCAAGAATCGACACTTTATCATTGCAGAAGGTCGAACTGAAGTGTGATGATAATTATTATAAGATTACTAATTTGGCATTAAAGAATCGAACTTACCAATGAGGTTTCCAGGCAAATTTTGATTAAAGTTTTTTCGTTTTTTCTTTGTTTAATACAGTAGGTCAATTTTCCATCATCGGCAAGTTCAATAGAAAACTTGCTAGTAGCCCGAGTTGTCGGTATTTTAGGGGTTCTCCTTCTGAATTCACGAATAATCGAATTGGCAACAAAATGGTCCTAAGGCTAGTTTCTTTCAAGGAACTTTTTACAAAACAATTGGGCCAAATGGGCAAATGCCCGGGGCGCCCGAAGTGGAGCAGAAGAAAATGGCGCCCGAGGTCCTTAAAAAAAATTTAGCTTTACTAAATTGGCGCACCAACTTATTATTTCTCTATGAGATAGTGAGATAGTGGGTGGGAATTCTTTTCATAATTTTTACAGTGACCGTACGAGTAAAACATTAAATGGATAAGCACAAAAAACACCTTTCTTCAGGTCCTTCAAATTATCTACTCTGACGTCAGTTAGAGATGTACCTAATGACTAGACGACTATGTTCAATTGTTATAAACTTTTATGATCACTTGAAACCACTTGTAACCCAACAAGTAACGAACATCAGTTTCATTAATACGCCGATTGCGATTGGTTTACTCGTCCGAAAGTATAATAAAAATGGCGAATTTCTCAGCCATTTTCGCACTGCTTCTCGCAGGATGCTCTATTCAATCGGCAAACTCCCAATGCGCCTTAGATGCACCCCTTGTGCAAGAGATCAAAAACTATGAAGCCAGGGTTAGACGAATCGTCGATACTGTCCTCAGCGGAAGTTTTAAAGGGAAACTTTTCAACGATACAGCCGAATTCGTTGATACCGTTGGGTCTAGAGTGGTTGGATCGCAGGGCTTAGACAAAGGCATAGATTATATGCTGAACTGGATGAGTCAACAGGGTTTTGACGATGTGCATGGCGAAGAGATTATTACCCCGAATTGGATACGGTAAATAAAATTTAACCAGGCAGATCGGAACGGTAAGATGCATTCATGACACCACCATTTTCAGAGTCAATGAATCTTTGGAGATGATTGAACCGAGGTATCAAAAGCTTAGTATCTTAGGATATGGCAGATCCGTTTCAACGTCAGGACCATTAACTGCTGAAATTATAGTCGTTAGAGACTACACTGAGTTGGAACAGCGAGCTGATGAGGTATGAATCAAGATTGTTTTCAAAAATTTTTGTGATAATGAACTAGCGGTTTAGTTCACGGTCGAAAATCAGTTAAGGTCGAAAATCGGGTTAGTCCGAAAATCAGTTGAGGTGGAAAATCAGTTGCAAAATCAGTTTTCATATAATTAGATCGTAAGGACAGTCATCTTTGAGCCCGTTGCTACATACAGTATTTCATGCAGGTGCGCGGAAAGATAGTCGTCTATGACCACACCTTTGTCACTTACTCGTACAGCACACTGTACAGAAATTCTGGAGCTATAGAGGCAGCGAAGCGAGGTGCTGTTGCCGTACTTGTAGCGGCCGTTTCAAATGCGGCAATGGATTTACCACACACCGGTGGAATGGCGTATTCTAGGTAAAATCGCGTTATGTTCAACGTTTCGAGACGTTCATAAGTTCAATGATCTTCTAGTGATGAAACCATCCCAAAGATACCAATGGCATCCATAAGTGTGGACAGTGCTCGAATGTTGGGGCGTATGCACCGAAGAGGCAAGAGCGAAATAAGTTATTGCGAACGGGTTCCGTTGCTTATCGATTTAAATTTTCAATAGGAAACCCAATACGACTAAGGCTTTACATGGAAAACGTACACCCCGGAAACACAGTTTCGCGGAACACGTTCGGTCAATTGACTGGATCCGTCTTTCCCGACGAAAAAGTTATCATTTCAGGACATATTGACAGTTGGGACGTTGGCCAAGGAGCTCAAGATGATGGCGGTGCCGTCGTAATGGCTGCCCTTGTAATAAGTTTGTTGAAACATTTAGAACTGACTCCAAGGCGAAGCATTCAAGCGGTGGGATGGACATCGGAAGAAAATGGACTCGTTGGAATTCAACGTTACATCGATCAACATCTGGACGAAATCAATGCCGGCCAAATTGCCGCAGCTTTCGAATCTGACAGCGGTTTATTCGTTCCACTTGGATACGATTTTGCTGGTACCGATCTGGGTGCCTGTATCGTCCAAGAGATTTTGAAATTGTTTGACGCATACAATTTTACCAGATTTGAGAGAGGCACCAGAGTCGGTTCGGATATCAGTTACTTATCCGATCGAAATGTACCAACCTTTAACTTCGTCACGGACAACGAAAAATATTTTTGGTACCATCATGCCGAATCGGACACAATGTCTGCAATGGACACCGATGAATTGGATCAATGTCTGGCCGTTTATGCAGCTAGTGTGTATGTCATTGCTGACTTAAGTCAAAATTTAATAAGTCGTGCGGATACATCAGATCCGAATGCAGCCAATCTTACAACTTCAGCGGTTATCTTTCCGATTGTTTCACTTTTAGTTACTTTTATGAAATACGCTCTGTACACATGAGGTGACGTGTAGATCCATTTTTCGTTCAATAAATGTTTCGTAAATATTAGCGAAGAGGTCGGTCAAAGCACTGTCAAGCACCGAAGCATAATGGCTATCAATTTTTTTTTTAATGGTCAACAGGTGTGTTTTTGGCCTTCTAATTGAGTGATGTCAAAGACAGCTTCGGTGCTTGACAGTGATTTGGGTCGGTCGACAATTCTTTATTCAAATGCACCTGTGGGTGTGCCCACATAAGGGCGGTAAATTAAAGATGAGTACCATTGCATCTACCTAACTTAAACCGGTTGGATGACGGGTCAATCGAGTGGTTTTTCTTGTTAATGAGTTTCAACATTTTTTGCTGTTTCTCTATGTTTCTGGTTTTTGAGTGAAATGAAGAAGAAATTTTGCGATGATTGAGATGTAACCATACGATAAATAAATAATCAAGTGAATGAATGAATGAATGAATGAATAATAATTTTATTCTCTACTATTCGCTAGCCGAGTACAAGGCTATAAGTATATCAAAGATATAAACATAAATAAATTCAATAAATCAAATTAAGCGTAAGAAATTAATCATTTAAATGCAAGAAAAAGGATCACAAAGCAAAAAGATAAGGAGAAACATAAACAAGCAACGAAAATCAATAACAATCAAAAGTCCACCAAGGTGGTATGCACTGTCAAATGACCTAGTTATCAAATTGAATCACCAGAAAGGTGCACGGTGGGGTCGCGACACCGCCTCTGATTTTTTTTGCATGTACTTATTAAGGGACTCGAGTACTATACAGAACCACATTCAGTTCGCGGATCCATCCATCCGTTTCAGAGATCCGGCACTCATGGCCGTGCGGGACGGACGAGTCAATATGAATACAGATTGTTATTGCAACGGATAGAGAGACTCATTCTAAGCTAATTCGTATTGAAATAGCTTCCCTTGACAACTTGACCACGTAGCTACAGCCAGCTAAAGTCGAAAATTCGACATCTTTGAATGAAAGACAACGAAAGTTTGAAACTCTTTGAATGGCGATATTGGTAGAGGATTCCATGCACTATTAAACGCCGAGAACGTATTTTACAAAATTTGTCTGAATTGTACGATATTTGAAAAAGTATATTTTCACCATCCTCGGAAAAACTTGGACTCATCTGTAATACGCAGGTTGACCCTGTCTGCAACAAAACAAGAATGCCTGATCAGCCTGCAGTCTAAGCTTTACAATGAGATCACACTTGCCATACTAGCCTTACAACAAGTATCTGTTACGACATTTTGTTTGCGACAAGATCACCCTACGACGAAATTTTCAATTTACTATCTATCTTCTAGTGCCCGTTCCTTTAGAATGAGTGGAATGGTTATGCATTCTTCATAAATAAGTGGTTTAAGTTATTTGAAGCAATTCTTACATTAATCACGTGTATCTGGATGGAGTCGATTAAAGCTGGCCAAATTAAATCACCAAAACGGTGTCCTCAAAAAGAACAAATGAAAAAATCGAAAAATTTGTCGTCCAGGAATCAAGTCAAAAGAAGCAAACAGCATTTAGCAGGATGAAAATGAACCAAACTTTGAATCGTCAAGTTCGATAAAATTTCGGCGAAACTCTCGTGAAGGTAATGTTGGGCTAACATAGGTGGCAGCAAAGTTGAACAGACGACATGCAAAATTAAACGGAGAGTTCGTCAGGAGGTATTCACGTCTGTATGTTGCTAAGCGAATCGGTGAGGGCTGCGTAATGCCCTGGATCCGCTGTACAACTCAATACGATCTCGAAGTGGTTGAGAGTTAACTTTCCCAGTCAACACATCGTGGATGAAGAAACCTGCTGCGTTAACACGTAGTCTTGCTAGTGATTGTAAGTGCAGTTCATAGCATCTATCAACGTATATGGACGTAGATGGCGGTTTCTATCACTCGAAGCGATGTATCGGTCGGTGTTGGCGTACAAAACAAACTGCCTTTGTACGCTTTCAAACGTTTGGATGTGAACATCGTGCCGGGGCAACCAAACCGGGCAGGCGAATTCTAGGTGAGATCGCACGACTGAGGTATAAAATAGAGCATTTTTGCAGTGTCGGAGTTGAAACGCCCGTAACATTTGCAATTGACGAAAGATAACATGGAGTGTCCTTTGTTCGATGACACACAGTGCGAACTCTTCTAACAAATGGTCATCTGTTATTTATAATGACAACATAAGTAAACGGCAGACTCTGCGTAGTGTCTTTTTATATAATTCATTGCGCTATAACAAATTAAGTGAAAGATTTTTCAGCATAAACTAGGAAATACTTTAAACCGAGTGGGAAACCACTATTTTGTGATTAACATGGTTAATCAGTTAATCTGTTATTCAGAAACATAAGTTTTGTGAATCCCAACGGTTAGTCGGTGAATAACATCGATTAACCGCTATATTTCACGTTTATTTGTAGTTTTGCGACGATTCCCCCGGTCAAATGCTGGTAAATCACCAACTCATCGTCATGTTAATCACTGGTTAATCACGTTAATCATGTTAATCACATCAATAAAAAAGAGTAGTTTCCCCCTCGCTTTAAACAAAAGAAGTAAAGGAATGCAGTATTCATGGAGTTTGTTAAAGGTAAACGACCCTTGAGCCAATATTAAACTACCGTCTTCTGTACACATTTCAGGCACTCTGAGGAAAACGACACTTCAGATATTTTGTTGTTTGCGAAAATATTTTGTCGATATCAGAAGCGTTTCTTAAGTTCTACTTGTGTCACAAAAATGGTGTGCCTTATATACTTTAGCACAATCTGAACTTTCTATTGACGTGAAACGGTATATTACAAAGAAATTTTAGAGTATCTATTTTGGATGATTGATTTTAGGCAATTTTGCGAGTTGTTTCCGAAAATGCCTAGAATCAATCGTCCAAAATAGATACTCTAACATTTTTTTGTGAAATACCTTTTCACGTCAGTAGAAAGTTCAGATTGTGCTAAGTAGTGCGAACGCGATAACAATGTCTGATTGAGCTAACGTAACTTAAGGTAAACTTAAGGTACAGTGTCGCATCTGTCATGGTTCAATTTAGGCACATTAGGTCAATTTGACAAAGTAAAAGGTTCTGAATTTCTCATCGAAATATTTTGGCTAGTATCTCTCGTGAAGAATTAAAGATGAATATTAAAAATTGCTGTGGATTGTGACTGTGATATTTGTACTTACTTGCTTTCTTACCTACTTTACTTATTGTAAACTCGTTACATGAATAAACATCAGTCATACAAACCAAGGCAAAACGTTTATTAAAATCGGTTAAATAAATCCATAGATCCTCGAAGTCATTGGTCCTCGAAGTGAGAATGACTGGTCAGAGGCGGATTAAACTATACCCATTCTTCTTACAGTTGCTAATCGAAAAAAGTTATCTGCTTCAAAAGAAATCATTTTTCAACATTTTTCGACTACTAGTCATTCTAACTGGCCGTACACACAGCGACGTACGGAGGGATTCTTCTGAAAAACAGAAGACAGAAATTGGACGCATCTTCTATTGGAAATTTTTTTTGTTCTAAAAGTCATATTTGAAATAGAACAAAAGAAAATCGATACGTGTACGTCGTTGTGTGAAACTACGGTAAGGCACATGTTATGAAGGCCGGGCAGAATGCGTATTGACAGCTCAGTTCTATGGAACAGAATGCGAGAGGATCTCATACCAAATTGGGTCCATTCTCTCCCATTGGACCCGACTGTCACTCATATGTCTTTTCTACCCTGCTACATGAGTATAGCAACTTATCGTTTCTATACGGAACGTGTAGAATAAATTGAGGAAAAAAGTCCCACCAAAAAAATGGTCTCATCATTAAAATATTTATTTTTTAATAATTCAGCGACTAGGAAATTTTTTTATGATCTATCGACCATCGAAAAAGTGAAGAAGAAGATTTGAAGTGGAACGTCAGAGAAATGATAAGTTGGTACACCCGTGCTCGGGTAGAATGCGTATATGAATAACTTCTGGGTTCCATGGGAGAGAAATGCGAGAGAATCTCATAGAAAATTGAGTCCACGCTCTACCAATCGACCCAACTCTCACTCAAATTCGCAGTGTATCCGGATACAAGCGTACCAACCTTTCCTATCATTTCTCTGGAAAATAGCTATCGTCAAAGACATAATAGCAATTACTGTCTATCCCACTATTATGTCATTGGCTATCGTAGAGTTAGATGGCACATTAAATAGCAGATGAGATTTGGCTCACACTCCACACTGGTTGCGGGTCTGATTTAAAAAAAAAAACAAGAAATTTTCGTTACTATTTTTTTAAATTTTCTTCTTTATTTTAATTTAATTTAATTAAAATCATAATTTTTCTCTAAAATATTTTTTGTTTGTATTTACAAAACTTAAATCTAAATTGTTTGTGTTTTACTGTCGTTTCCTTTCATTTTTTTTGTTATATTTACAGAATAAAAATTATTTTCGTAATTTCTTTAACAAAACTATTCCTTTTTCTCCAATTTGTGTTTTTTGCGTTCACTTTTCTTTTGTTATTTAATTCAAATGATCAGCTAAAATCTGTCGATCAAACGGAACTAAGAAATAAATTTGTCTTTTAATATAAAATAAATAAAAGAATCGGAAAATAATAATTGTCCACTACATTGCGCGTGCAACATCATCCGAAAAGTTTTTTATTTTTTATTTTCCCGCAAAAAAGAACAAATCAAACGTTTAGCGATATAAAATTCCAATCGCATGGCGATTTAAATTTAATTCAATTTATGGCAAAATAGTCGACTGGTTAAATTTGCATATATAAGTTCCATTTTCTACGCTTTCTCCTTACACCACTTAGCACGGCCTTAAGTCTATCCACGTTAAACTATGACGAGTTTTCGCATATTATATTGACACACAACGAAAATAAATTATTTGTCAAAAAATCAAATAAAAAATTGATCGTCAAGGAACATTTACGCGTTTAAGTCACTTAAATATTTGACAATCACACAAAAAACAAAGAATTATGAAAACGAAAATGAAATGAGTGAGCAAAGAAGTGACAAATTCAAAGAAATTCGATGGACTGCACTACACTGGTAGTGTTTCGTGTTTATTTCTTTTTAAGTAAATTTGATGGAAATATATTCGCAAAATAAGTAAGTGTGATTGTCTTGTGAACTAGTGCAACACACCCCTAGCAATTTAGTAGCATCGTTCATAACTTTCCCATAAAAAGATTACAGAACCGTAAACTCCAACTCACTATTTTATGAACGGTAACACAACCTACGAAAAGCTTTCAAAATGGTCTTGCTTTCGTCAATTACGTATTCCGTATTCAAGACATGGATACGTAACTCTCAGCATGAGAGTCTCAAACAATTGTAGTCTCGAGGACTCCTACTTCTCAACTACTTATAACTGCCAAGCTCTTAAAAACTTCTTACTTTAGAGGTCCTCCATGCACTCGAAGTTTGAATTTGGGTATTGAGTGCAGATGTTTACAAATGACAATTTGTTTTAGTAGCAAGATCAGCAAGACGTTTGAATTTAAAACGGGTTGGCTACGAACATCGAATGTGCGTCAAATGTACCATCTTCGTTCTGTAGAGTCAATTTTTCCTCTACTAGTTTCCTAAGTTGACTTTCTAAAAATGACCTGCACTGATCTGTTGACTTAACTCTGTCGTGTTTTAAACCATTGAGGAGGTGGAGGATTTGTAAGTGTCGTTCATTAAATTACGTAACGCAAAAATTGGGATATTCAAGACCCATCGTCACTTAAAGTGTGCGCGAATTTCCAATAAAAAATGTATGGACCGTTACGCAGGTAATATGAAAATTCTCGGAGTTCTTTAAATACTTGAAGTTCGAAGATTTAAGAATTTTCAAGAATTTAAATTCTAGAAAATTTTACCCCTTCCCGCAACTCTCTCCGATACGTAATTTATGAACGACTCCTAAGGCACGGTTGTGATAAACAATGTTGTTGTGGAAATCGCTGCTATCGTTCAATTTACAAAATTTTACAAAAATTGTGGAGCGAGTCAGAACGAGTTAGATGTTGTTCTGTCTGGTGGCTACTCTTTTTTTATTCCCCGTAAATGATCGACATTCAATGAAATGGACTGTACATTGCTAGGAGTGTGTTGACTCGATTGACAAACCGATTCAAATTCTCTATTGATCACTGCCACCAAGTGGTTGGCTTCTTAATTATTATCAATAAATTGGTGGCATTTCCGGTCTTATCATTTTAGGTGTTAGGTTGTCCATACGCTATGCGGTTATAGAGTGTTCTAGTTCAAACAGTTAGTACAGTTTTTCGAACAGTTGAGACTGGCGAACTGCATTATCGAACTGGAACGCTCTATTAACAATGAATTTATGAATTTACGTCTGAATAATGTCATTGGAACGCTAGCGGTTGAAAAAGGACAACCAGAACCGAATGGTGTTTCTGTTGTCTGATTGATATAGGGGAAAACTAGTATGGAAGACCAAAGAGCCAAATTTGTGATCGGTTGTTCAAATTTGATTTTTTTTTTCTTCGTCTTTATTTACGTCTTACGATCTTTACGTAACGACCCATCCGTATACACGCAATCAATAAGAAATTTTTCTTTTTTTTAAATATTTACAATTTCATACGAATCGATCGATTCGAAAATGGTTAGGCAATTCATGTTCCGTTCAAGGCATAATTCCACTTAATGTCAATGTATAAAAAGGCACCAGAAAAATTTAAAAAAATTGAAAAAACAAATTCTTCAGTTCAGTCCTTCGCACTGAGTCAATTTTTGCGCACAGTTTTTTTTGCCTTCGATTAAAATCATCGAAACCGTCTCTCGGGTCCGTTCATTACACTTACATAAAACAGTCGTCACAAAACTAAAACCTATTAAATCACGCACACGCTACCAATATTCGGTACACACAGACATAACCATAAAACCGAGAAACGTTAGACGTTAAACGTTAAATCACTGTGATCCATGTCGTGTGGATTCTGTCGATATTTGCCCAACGATTTCTTAACACGAAGCGCTGTCAGTCGTACCGATGGATTCGCATGCCAACATTCTTCCATCAATTTTGCCATCAATTGCAGCATTTCGTCGTCTTCCCATCGGGCCGGCACAATCGGTCGCATTCCCGACTCGCACACCACCGTCCACATTTGCTCCAAGTTCGGATCGGATGGCACGACGTCATGGTACGGCATGGCGTATTCTTCGCATGTTGTGTTCCTGGTGCCGCGTTTCAGCGACGTGCACCGACGTGCCATTTCCCAGAACACCAAACCTAACGAGTACATGTCGGCCGTTTTGAATGCTTCGAATTGGTCCTTGTTTAGGGTTTGGCTGAGAACCTCCGGTGCCATATATCGGTAGGTGCCGACGCGTCCATTTTCGGGTACATCAATTTTTCCGGTGTCGCACATGAATTTGACGGCCATGCCAAAGTCGGAGATGGCACACTGGCCATTTTGCTTGACCAAAATGTTTTTGCTCTTTAGATCTCGATGGGCGACACCGGGTTTACAGGCTGGTCGTCCCAAGTTAGCCAAATGTAAATGCTCCAATCCGGATGCCAATGAAAATGCTAGATCGTACAGTCGGTCGGCATTCAATACGTGTCGTTGCAGGAAATCGTATAAGCTTCCCAGTTCATGGAAATCGGTGATCAACGTTCTGGCTCCCGTTCCATTAATGTCGGCCGCAATGAAACCCAAAATGTTTTCGTGTCTCATCAGGACGGTTTGATAGATTTCCGTTTCCCTAAACCAACTGCCTTCCTCTTCGGGGTAAAACACTTTGACCGCCACATTCTCGTCACGCCATTTAGCTAGCCACACTTCACCGTAACGTCCACGGCCAAGGGAATGACACAATTCAATTTGTTTCGCAATCGTTCGCTGTACCAACAATGGAAGCCCACTGCCCGAACCGGATGTTCTTTCAACTAAACTTGTCAGTGGCGATGTGTGACTACTGCGTATCGATTCGATTAGGCAGGCTTGTCTCCTCTTCCGTTCTCGTCGTCTCTGTATTACATACAGCGCTAGGATAACCATAATACATGCAGCGATGCACACAAGCATTGAACCAATCAGTGCTACTAAGTAAACCGTCGAATCATCGATTGGTTGAGCTGGAGGCGGGGTAGTTGTGCGTGGTATGTATTTCGGATGAACGAATTTGTTGCAAAAATTTTCGCTATCACAGCACTCGATATTTTTCCCGTGCAGAGTTGGTGACACTTTACACTGAAAGTGGAAGTGAACCAACGGTTAATACACGCAATCAATTTAACATTTTCATTCAAAAAACACTTACTTGCATAAGACCTCCATGCTCTTCTGGTGGCATGCAGCCATATGTTCGTTCTGATTCCCATTCGCCATTACTTTCGTTTAAGACCTCCTCCACTGCACTGAAGCACGAACCACCAGGTTTTGTTTCGCATGTTCCGTTTACTAAATTATCCGGGCAGTGGCCGTCGCAGAAGCACATAAGGGAGCGAGCTGTAATTGAAAGAAGAAAAAAATTAGCAAAAAAATGTCAGGAACGAACATAAGTTTTGTAGGGAACACAAATTAGACTTAAAAGGAAAATGGAACAGAAATGTTGACGAGGCTCACCCGAAAAGTTAATCAATGACGCAAACCATTGGGAACACGCAGGTAGGATTATTGTATGTCACTAACATTTGTCAAATAAATATTTGTAAACAGCAGGAAGGATAACCATCCATGATAAACTACTTCGGTGCATACAGACTTTCGGTTGCTAAGTCCAATGCTACAATTGTAAAACTCCTAAATATCGTACATTTGGAATGATAGGAAAAGGCTAACTAACTCTTTAAGGACGCTCATGTCAGGTGTAGAACAAAATAGCAGGTATCATCAAAGTCCTTAAATAAAGAGTTGTTTTAAACCGTGACAGCTCTGTAAAATGCTTGCTCTTCAATGGAAATCCAACTCTATTTTACGACGAATATTAGTGATATTATAGACTGGTTCAAATCTTCGCTACAATCTTTGATTTGGTTCGAGTCCTTGCTAAACTTTGGGCTTTGGTTCGTATCATTGCTAAACTTTTAGCTAACCCATATTGTTCATAGAAGCTGAGCATTAACAGCGTTTTATGATTGACAAATTCGGTGATTTCTCTCGTTTGAAACATCGAGCCAAAATTCAATCCCTGAAATAACGAAAAGCAAAGATATATCTTTTTGGAAACGGCTAAGTTATTTGTTTAAGACGATAGAAATGGTCAGTGAGCTCTCATGAGCAAGCTCGGACAAATTGATTCAACACTAAGGCTTCTACACTTCTTTGTACAGGCTTCGCTCTAATTGTTTCCACTGTTTTCATTTTTCATACGTTAGTGTGAAGATGTGTGTTCTCATTGAATCTGAAGCATAAGCAACAAAGTGCAAAACTAACGTTGAATCTCACTGTTTAAACAAACGAAGTAGCAGATTTACATCATATGCATATATGTGGATGCGCTTGCCGTTCATAAAAGGTTAAACATAATGTGTCATATATGTGCTAATCTACCTCCATAACACCATCATATCTCCCCATTTACGATTTCCTCATTTCTGAATTTTCTTTTGCACACACAGGTTAAAAAACCGTGTTGATCATTCGTCGAAATCTTATCATAATCATTTCCAAGAAAACATTTAATTGACATTCTCCATTGATTTATGGGCCACGGGTTTTATCAATAAAACTTGTGATTCGAAATTGTTTCCAATGATTTTTTTTTATTTCGACAAACATGATGCTAGATTGAATTGCTGATTATCAATTTTTCGTGTTTTTTTTTTGTTTAAATAAAAGCATAAAAATGAATTACACGACCACCTTTTGAAAGGCTCCGGTTTTATTTGATTTTTAACGATAAAGCTGTTATTTATATGCCGCATTCGATACCAGAAAGATAGGCACTGCACTTAGCTTGGGAGACCATATAATAATAAAAAAAAAGTTTCTTATGCACCAAATACAAAATATGTTTTCAGGGCAATTGACTTTGGAAGAAGAAAATGTTGACGAAAAGGTTATTCTTCAACGACCATAATAGTCGGTTATCAGTTGAGAATGATGTCAATAAAAAAAAATGTTTTCATCGAGAGAGTTCATTAAAACTTACACATCGTTCATTAATAAAACGTTAAATATTTCTTGTCCATTGGTGTTGTTGCAGTTGTTGTCAAGGAGCACCATTGAAATACGTTTACAGAATTGAACGGTAGTTCAGCCTGAACGGTAATTTTGAATTAAATTAAGAGATCGGAATTGCTCTTGAGGATCTATAAAATTATGATAAAGTTTTGGGTGACCCACAAGATAGCTGTGTAAATCACAAAACATTTAATTTCAATTCTAGAGTAGCCTCAAAAATACATGTCGCAACCAGGCCTTAAGATTGAGGAATCCCCAAAATTCGCAAATATTCCCCAAAGTTCTCAAAAAAAAATCCCCCAAAGTTCCTAAAAATTCGCCAAAGTTTCACAACAATTTCCCCAAGTTCCCAAAACTTCCCAAATTGATTCCAAACAGATGCTTAAGGAAACCACAAGTAGGGGACAGTGTAGCCTAAGCTCAGCACAAAAAATCTTTGTAATGGAACGACTCACTATGCTCTATTACTACTTGCTTCGGTCATGGAACCATTCATAAATTGTGTTACTCGTACGAAAGAGATGCACGAAATGGTTTACAATGTGATAGAAAGAGACAAAGATAGCCGTCACGATAGCCATACTTTATGATTGATCCGTATAGGGACGTAAGTGCATATGGCCTGCCGGTGGCTCAATTTAAATTATAACGACATAACAATTGTCATCCATCAGGTTGTGCAAATTATAAAAACCTCCTTGGGTTCAGGCTCTCATAATGTTAAATGAGTTAAACTGGCTTGGGAACTTTCGTCATCTAACCTGACGAGGATATATGCAAAACGCATAGATATATGCTAACATGCTACGGACGGCTGTCATTTGTCATTTGTCATCGATAATGACCACAGTAATAAACAACCAGTTCTGTCTTATGAGGTCTTAATATGGCAAAAAAAATGTTTACAAAAATGAAGTAACAGAATTGAAATCAATCTATTGAAATTACTTTGACCAAATGAAGGAATAGATCTGATATTAAAACTGTTAATATGCTTGCCGTCAGTAAAGGGATAAGACACAGTTTTGTCTAACGTAATATTGGTTTGAATTCGTCAAACATATCCATCAGATGATTATAGTTACTATACCACAAATGGAAATTTATAATTTCGTAAACTCAACGGAACTGAACGGGTAAGATACGAAAAAAAAAAATCATTCCAACGTGTTGCGACAACCGCCTTTTCTGGTAATTTTTCTAAACAATATTTACAATTTCTATATAACTATCAATAACCTGTCTATAATCTTATCAGCAAAATGTTATTTACATTAGGGTTTTGGTAGACTTTATCATCTTTTCCGTAACATTCATAAAAAAATAATAATAAACGCAGAGCAATATGTGCGTATGTATGAATCGTTTGCGTGTATGTGCTGGGACAGAGGTGTATGCATTTTCCAAACAATATGCAGTAAGGAATTTCTTCGATAGCATATGCTACCTTTGATTCGTATATTAATCATAGGTAGGTTTACAGTAGGTCGCATGGTTCGTTCGGTATATCACACACTGTAAATGGTCCACATAAGAAATAGGATATGACAATTGACCGTTTGATGGACGGACAGTCTCAATCTAAGTGTAAATATTTCAGGTGATCTTAGCACACATTTGGACCGATTATGTATTTGTTAGTCCGTTAGTGAAATAAGGCTGGCCTCAAGTTGGAGATCAATGTGGTTTGGAAACCTCTGAACTTCAATAATGCCCGAAATTCAGACTTACTTTATGTTCAATTTTTGTTGTGTGCCTCCATTGAACCTCCAGATCATTCTCGTTCCTGGACTAATTGGCATCTCAGATTAAATTTATAAAAAATCAAAATGGAACTCAAAGTATACAGAGATATCGTCTATTCAAGGAAATGTTTTGCTGGTGCCTGGTCTTCGCCGTAGTCTAACTACAGGCTGTTTGATATGTACTTCCTTCGCGCTACATTTTTGCAATGTTATTACTTTCGTCGCGTATCGATTCTGTCAACTCTGGTGGCTTTTTATCTTGCAGAGATTCAACGGCACGTGAATCTGGAACGAAGCTGAACCACGCGTGGTGAAATCAAGTTTCTAACTCTCGAATAAGTGTTCTTGTACCCTATTTGTTTATGGCCAAAAGAAAATATATTCTTAGACCATAACACGGGTAGCAAGTAAAAGACGAAATATTCGAATTTTTGATAGGCATTACAGTTAGTAGTTGTCCTCATCCCGAGCTTTATGTATGTGTTTACAGCCCGTTGCAATAACCGTAACGTAAAAAAGCTTGGATTCAATTTACTTTGTTCAAGCATTGTCACAGTGTCTGTTATCAAAAACACGACACATCAAAAATAAGCAATGAGGTCTGGCTCATGTTTTATTTTATAGCAAAATGTATGTCTGAACTAATGAAGTAATAGATTTGTCATGTCTTGTGACCAAATTTTGGAATTTTTCTCTTGATTTGCCATTATTCATGAAACGTTATCTACGTATCTGTTGTGGATGGTTGATATTAGGTTTACAAACTTTAGATGAATCTGTTAAATAGATAAAATAGTGTGTGCTTTGCTTATGCCCTTCTGTCCAAAATGTTTATTTTGACTATTTAAATTGTGTTTCACGCCTTCGACTCGGTATATAACTTTTATATCGTCAAAATAAACATTTTGGACAAAAGTGCATAATCTACTACTTCAGTCCACGTCCTAAGAATTTGGACTGGTCATATGTACAAAAACTAATATCGTGTTCAACACCAGGCCGTACTGTACATTAATGAAGTAATAGATTCAATGATAATACGGAGATACGTTTGCGGTTAGTATAAATTAAGTTTAGGGATTCTGTTCGCCTGAACAGGTGAATAGTAAATGGTATATGTACCAGTGCATGGCTCCTACGGAATGAAATATAATTTTTCCAATTATGTTTACATGCAACGTATGCGTATGTACATGGATGCCGTTTCTTTCTTTCTTTCTTTTCTCTTTGTGGATGTTCCAGATATATATTATGGAAGTTTATACCTCCGAACCAAAAAGAGATACGAAAAAGCAAAAAAAAATCTTTTTATTTATTCCACGAGACGCATAATATATCGGAAATTATTATATGGAGCGAAATTATCTAGACGCGCACGTTTTAAAACAAAAAATTCTCTTGTTTATGTATTTCTATTTATTAATAGAAAAAATCATA
This sequence comes from Bradysia coprophila, assembly GCF_014529535.1. NCBI lineage: Eukaryota > Metazoa > Arthropoda > Insecta > Diptera > Sciaridae > Bradysia > Bradysia coprophila. Next base: position 738,817 of record NW_023503464.1, read on the forward strand.
AAAAAATAAAGTTTATGGTCAATTACAATGTACCCGGCTCCAGATACACAAAACGTCGTTTACGAGGGAAATTAAAAATGGTGGAAATTCGTTTTGGTTTGGTTTTTTTTCGGAATTGAACTTTTCGTTGTTGTTGTTCGGCTTCCAATTCTTTTATTTCATTTATTTTTTATATTTATTTCTGGTGGCATCGAATCATAAACAATATTACCCATGTTGGTTTCGCTTTTGGCAATAAAATTTTTGTTCGGTTTCGTTTGGAGGAAAAGGTTGTTAAAAGGAACATAAAAACACGAAATGATTAAACATTCGATTTGTGAAGAAAGGCGCAATGGTACTGCGAGTATAATTTTTGCGATTTTTACGTTGCTCGTTTTGTTTATTGCCATTGTCGGTTCGAACGATTTGCAACGTTTATTGCGTGTACTTAATTAAAAACTCATCAATTCAATTACGAAAATGGCACCGACAGAATATGTAAGCACGGAAATGAGATTACGGAAAATAAAAGATTTTTAAATGTTTTGTGATACCTACAGTAACGTCTGCACACATTATCATGCGCCAGATTAAACTAAATAATTTTTTTAAATCACACCCTCAGACAGGTGGTAGCTTTTCAATTGATTAGATCTCCTAGATAATTGTTGCAATTGATAGCTAACAATCTCCGCCATGAATCTGGAAGGTAAGCGATGAATTGAAATTTTATTTCGGTTATGATTCGCCAAACTTTTTCGTGTGCAAATTATATAATAATCGTCGTTCGAGCACTCTGTCTCAAGTACGACTGTCACTATGACCTGATGAGAAGTGGTATTGAAATTATAGAAGAAGATCAACGGAAAGCTTTCCAACGCAAAATGTAGACAAAAATGTTAGCCAATAGTAAGTAGAAAAAGACGATAATTGGGTTCACCGTACAGTTGCACTTACAATAGCTTTCAGTACAACGATCCAATCAAAGGTCGTGTCTTCTAAAGAAAAATATAATTATTCGTTCACGATCCGTTAAAATTGCTCATTTTTCTCGTTCATTGAGAATTTTTGTAGTTAACAAAAATCGCTGTATGCATCTACGAAACTGAAAACTTGTTCTCAATCCAAGAATAACGGAGATCAGTTGTTTATAATGGCATTTCATGCACAGCGGATATTTCTCTTTCAACCATCAGTGGCCAAGACTTATCAAAAACTATTTATTGTCTAAATATACCGTGCTAATGCCTTAAATCGCAGCGAGTCTCTTAGACATTTCATTGAATTCTGTTTGTCGAAGGTATTTGAATTAAAAACTTCAATGAGATTACAGTCTTAAAGTCATATAACACGCTGACATCTATTTTCTAAAACTTTTTTTTAAGCAAAAGCTGCAGTGATGATTAGCACTTATGTAGCAATGTTCCATACTCAAACTCCGAGCTCACCGAGTGTAATTGTAAAATAAACATTAAAGAATATACATGAATCCATACCCTAACCTCATGGTCATTTGTTATCGATGAAGACGACAATGTATAAGCGATGAGCTCTGGCTCGTGTTCTATTAAATAGCGAAATGTGTGATAGAAAATATTGAAGTGATAGACTTTGCATCGAATGCTCGGAGAAAGTCTAGCGAAGTTAAGTATTAGATTTGACGATTTTGTAGAGATGCGCATGCCGTTTCTAAATGGTTAGGGAAAATTACAGAACGTCAAACAAGAATACCTTCCAAATACACTCTCGTTTACAGACTTTGATTAATTCAATTCCATTGTTTGCCTTGTCACGAACAGCTTTTTAAGGCCAATAGCGAGTTCATTATAGATCACCGGTTTAACGTAACTTCCGAACCACAACTGGAAGTATGCAAATCATAAAGAAGCAAGGCACGTAATTGATATGTCGCCTAGACGTGTAGACATATGTGGACATACCGCAAACTACCAAAGCCAATTTCTAGGGGTTTTTTTCGAGACTAGTGAAATTTTTTTAGTATTTCAGGAATTTCGAGAATTTTGAAAATCTCAAGACTATCGAGAGTTCCAAGCCTTCCGAGAATTTCGATTCGAGAATTTCCAGAATTTAGAGAATTTTCGAATTTCAAGAATTTTTAAGAATCCATAATTTTACCAAAAATAGGAAACGAATCAAATCATGAAGCTGTTAGGACTGTACGAATGCTAGAATAATTCTACGTGAATTTTTATTTGTCACAGGAATGGAAACCTGATTCATTTTCGGTAGAAGGCCAGCCATACCGTCTGTAATCGTTTTTAATATCGCTCTGAAATTTAAATTATCGAATTTTTGCGAGACCTAATCTCAGTCATCATACGAAAGCATTGGATCGGGAAGAGTCTTTGGTTGGTGACGTATTTTGCGACAAAACGGTGCATAGCACACTCACGAACCATATTTAATACTTAAAGTAATACATCGTCGAAGCCATAAACGATCTGGTATATTACCCAAATTTTAAGTCTAATCAGAACAACCATTTACTGCTTCCAAATAAAAACAAATCGTTTAGGCTTAAAAAAACAACAACATCAAACGACTAAACGACAATGAATAATTCATGGTATTCCATAACTTTTATCACAAAAAGAATAAAAATCCAAAAAATTATTCGAATAAATTTTCCAATAAAATAATAATCTCGTCCGGAATATTTAATTACAAAATTTCTTATGACCCTAAACGAATCGGAGTGAATATATAACACAGCGAGTTAACCGAGAATCAAAAAAAAACGAATTCGATACGATAAACCATCTTGAATGAATTCCTAAAAATTGATTAGATATTCACTCTCTCATAATATATCCATTCAGCGTATTTAATACATACTTATGGTTATATCGTACCATCGTTCCACAGAAAATATATATTCATTTTTCTACACAAAATATTCTCGTAAAATATATTGGACGAGAGAATGGAAGGGAAAAAATGGTTTGAAAATTTTTCTTATTTTGTTTTGTTATTTTAATTTATTATTTACCATGTGCCTTTTTCTTTCGTGATCTCGGCGCCATGTCTGCGGACCCGAAGTATACGACGATATGCCTCTGCTTCAGAGATTCTCTTCTTCTTTTTTTTCTCGTGTGTAATCCAAAACTTTGGGTTTTGTTTATTATTTATGCTGTTCTGGCCTTTCGATCCAGAGACAACAAGCAATTTTTTTTAATAAAAATTTTAACAACAAAATTCACTATCCTCAAACGTTATCCTTTTCGAACAAGGAATGTGTCTTACTATAGTCAAACAATTTCCTCTCGTGAACTGAACTCCACAATTTTCTCAAGTCTCGAAAAACATATGTGTGGCAGTTGTAATGTCCGATTAAAGAACTGATGTATACGCACAGTTAGTTTATGCGTACGATTTGGTATTTAGTAATCAAATCAAAAATTCATAAAACAAAAATTCTACACAAAAATCTTAATTTAGCACACATTCTACGAGATGTAAACATAACTTTTTTTCTTGTGTGTTATTTATCCAATGTAAATAGACACGATGTTCAATATATCAACTCCATTTCATATTATATTCATCTCTCTTCTTTACAGTTTTTTTTTTTTGTATATTTATGAACTCAAATTAATACAAGAAGAAGAAAAAAATCCTCTGAATTTCTTGCGTCAAAACATTTTCTATAAATACCACCAACTTCAGATGAGACGTGTTAACACTAAATTAATACCAAAAAATATTTTTAAAAAAAATTCCCTAGCAATAATCACACGTTAATTTATATTTCTATTTTGATAAATTAAGGAAATTCATGCTGATCTGATTTAACAACACTCTCGGTTCAAAATAAAAAATAATTGAAAAAAACACAATAAATAAACAACAAACTTTGAAAGGCTGATTGAACGAGCGAGGAATACAACAACAACTAAAAAAATCCGAAAACTTTTCATGTGAACACACAGTCGGTAGTTCGATTTATATATTTCAAACGAAATTAAAACGGAATCAAGCGTAACGCAACCGTTGCACTGAACCGCTTAGCTTAAACTAAAACCAATGTAAGAAAAATTCTTTTCGACTTAAAATATCAGAACAGAAACGTTCGTTGTGTTGATGCTCGTTTTTTTTTTCTCCTATCCCTGAATCGTCACAATATCCACACATGTGTTGTTTTCGGCTAAACATATCGGTCTGTTTCGCTTCCACCTATATTTCTATAGTGGAGGAGATTTGTTCAATCCACAATGGTTGTTTCATTCTTGAAATTCAACTGCTCTCGGTAAGCGATATATTGAAAATATCCGAACACTCAAAACACTCGAATCGAGTTTTCGTAACGAAAATGTGATCTTACGAAAAAATAAAAATCGAGAACCGAGAGAATAATAAAAAGGCGTATGAATAGAGATAAGATAAATGTGTCCGTGCTGATTATAACCGTACCCAATGATGTAGCCCAGTCATAATATTTTGTCGTTTTATTTCTGCACTATGTTGTATTTTTCGCAGCCAGAAAAAATTCTTAGAAATGCTTAGCCACTCATTTGTTAGCAACAATGACGACAACAAAAATAAGAGATGACCAGTCAGTGTTGTCTCACATAGCAAAATATAAGTTAGAGTCTATGAAGTAACAGATTTTCCTCCAATACGATGCAAAATACTTGAATCAAACGAAGTAATAGATTTAGCGATCATACATTATGATACGCCGTGCCCAGTAATTAATTGATAGATTTGGCAGAAGAAAATTCGGACACTTCGGATAAAACATTTGGATTTTTTTTTGTTTACTGATGCAGTTGCTATTACGTTTCTGGTACTAAATTGTACTCTTCGTCACCAATAGTACAGATCTACCTTCTGCTATAGCAGATGACATTTTGCAGCCAGTTTATTATCATTGCAATCAAACCTTTCATTTTAAGTCAGACGGATTGCCTGGCTCAAGATATTATACGTGAAGGTGTGGGCTGGGCACGTTAGTAATATGACAGTTAATTATGCTCTCCCGCTGAGTTCTGAGGAAGAGGAAGATGATGACTGGTGACAGAAGTTTAATGGGGGCAGAGCAGCAGGGTTGAACTGGCTCGAAAAAGCCTTTTAGGGGCTACATACAAGGTGTGGGAACGTTAGGAATGCTAATGTTAATTATGCTCTCCTGCTCTCTACGGAAGAAGAAGATGATGACTGGTGATGGGAACCTAATTTCAATTCGTGCAAAGCCAGATGGGCCGAACTGGCTCGAAAAACCCTCGAGTGCTACATTTGTAAGAACCCAAAAATTCAAAGATTTTCCATAAAAGTCCAAGAGGCACGAATCGCCAGACTTCACACTATGCCCGGGCCTGCAGAGCGGGAAGTGAAACAATGAGACTATAGGATTTCCTCAATTCATTAATTAGAATAGGAGAAATGACGGTGCTTACGGCTTTTCTGACCTTGAACACTCAATAATAATGACGTCGTAGGATTTGCCATTTACAGATTCACATTGACATTGATTGCTCGGTTCATCATTACGCAATCGTAATAAACATTGCAGTTAGAATGGGTAGACCACAACAATTCAACAAACGAAGTGTAAAGTAATTGGTCACCTTCTAACATCTTCGTCTTTCGCGACCGGGTATAAATAAACGAAAATATATGAAAATGTGCATTACAATTTCTGTTTAAATCACATCTCGTCTCGTTTCTTCGGGAATATACATTCATAGTGTGAGTGTAAACACAATTCGATGCATTTCTATAGCATCTCTGTGTATAAATGCTGACTGCATTAAACCAATGTATATTCGTGTGTGAAGGTTTCTTTCGTTTTATTCTTTTTTTTTGTGTGTACGCTAGCCAACTTTAAAGAACATAACAACAAAAAGGAAGAGAGATAGAGAGAAAAAAACAACGAATAATGCACATTTGTTACATCAAGAAGAGTGTTGCACACATGTTTTTTTAGCAATTAATTTTCAGAAGAAAAGAAAAATTAAAAAAAAGGAATCGGAGTAACATAACAGGTAGGATTGTATTGGATTGGATATATATAGGATCCCCATGTTATTTTAGGTTTTAGTGCCTTCGTCGTATTAGTGCATCTAATCTATCTTTCGTTTGGTCGAATACTGGCATTGAATGTGTACCCGATATAAAGAGATGAATTATATTTCTGCTGAATGGGAGAACCAAGTGAACGAGTATTGGCCGATAGGTATTGGTTTATCAAAAGAATGATTTTTCGTTGTAATATGAGGTTGGAACCGTTGGGACCGTGATGGGTTGGAACAAAACTTAAATAGAGTCGCAATCGCCTTCATTCCATTCCATTCCATCTGGCTAATCAATTGACGGAAAAAATTATTAGAGTCGCGATACCACCTCTGATTTTTCTTCATATTCTTATTGAGGGACTCGAGTACAATAAGGAACCACAGTCAGTTCGCGGATCCATCCAGCCGTTTCGGAGAACCGGCACTCATGGTCGTGCGGGACCGACGAGTCAATTTGAATACAGATTGTTATCGCAACGGAAAGAGGGACTAATTCGAAGCTAATTCGTGTTAAAATGGCTTCCCTCGACAACCTGACCACGTAGCCACAGCCAGCTAAAGTGGAAATTTCGACATTTTTAAATCGTGAAACGTCCAAGATGAAGAGAGTTTGAAAATCTTTGAATGGCAATATTGGTAGAGGATTCTATGCTCTATTTAACGCCGAGAATGGATTTTACAAAATTTATCTGAATTGTACAATCGCTAAACCGAACTGGTGTGCATACGTTATTTTGCACCAGCTGGTCACATACAATTCCAAATGGGACCAGCTGGTGCAAAATAACGTATGCACACCAGTTCGGTTTAGCGATTGTACAATATTTGAAAATTTTTATTTTCATCATCCTCGGTAAAAATTGGACTCATCTGAAATACGCAGGTTGACCCTGTCTGCAACAAAACAATAATGCCTGATCAGCCTGCAGTCTAAGCTTTACAACGATACCACACTTGCCAAACCAGCCTCACAACAAGTATCTGTTAAGACATTTTGTTTGCAGCAAGGCTTAGGATGAGTGGAATTGTTATCCATTCTTCATAAATAAGTGGTTTAAGTTATTTGAAGCATATCTTACAATGATTACGTATATCTGGAATCGGTGAAAGCTGACTTCGCTCGCAGTTAGAGGAAATTGACCACAAAAATATCTAGAAATCTGTGTAAATTCTTGAAATTCTTGAAAATCTTGTAGATCCTTAAAACTCTGAATATTCTTGGAAAGTCTTGAAATTCCTGAAAATTTTTGAATTCCTGAACAACTTCAAAGTTCTGATAATTCTCGAAATTCGTGAAATGTAGAATTTCTACAATTTTCAACAATCAATTTCACAAAAATAGGCCCTGTTAAGTCGACAATAGAAAATTTGTTTCACAAATTTCAACTGCCAAACAACATTGAACTATTAGTATTTTCATGCTCTATAGGGGATGTGTCCTCAAGGTTGCGTATAACGAATGTGACTTTTAATATGCATTAAAGGACATGTTGTTAAAGGACACTCCATACGAACGTAAGAAGAATAGAAAATCGAAATTTTACTATCCGAATTTCGAACATCAGAGACAATCTGTATTTTGTATTCCAAATTTTATTTACATAATCGGACATCGGCTAGAAAATTCCATTCGATTAGAACTAATGGATTTTTGATAGAGAGAAAACATCAAGAATCTTCAAAGACTGAACGTATTCGATTACACAATCTATAAACAAAATATCTCATTAAAAGATATAATATGTAGGACGACCTTTATCATCTCACATTAATTTGATTCAAAATATTTTTTTTTCGTATTATCGTTCGTCTAAAATAGAAAAATAAGATAAAATGGAACGAAAGAAAGAAGTGGAAAAAACTGATCACACGAACGAAACGAAACAAAAATTAAAATATTTCTTTGATTTCAATTCATTAGCCGTTCCGAAAATAACAATTTCAGAATTTCTTCACAATGAAATGTGTCTCCGCTCCGCATTAGACGGCCGGAGCATACAATTAAAACCAATTTTTTATTTAAATGATCCAAAATAACGACAATCCATTTCATTAATGTCGTGGTATTGTGTTGCAATGACAGAAGAAGAACGTCTGAGTTCTTTACACTGGTGTGCGACAATGGGAATTCGTGACTTCAATGTAATTTTCACAACGCATATGGGAACGTAGTCACTTTTTTCACCTCAGCTGGAACCTGGGATGCTCAATTTTTGAAGCTTCCAATCACTCTTACTCAAAATAATTTGAAATCATTTTTTCAAAATTTTCTTTCTTTAATATACCTTTCAAATGAGCTATCACATGCAAAGTTTGCAAAACATTTCCGCTTTGGAGTTGCTTTTTCATTTCTAGAAAACACGACAGTGTCACTGTTTGTGCTTTTCTTTGGATTGAAAACCATACAAAGAGTTAGTGTTCATAGACCAGCTGATTCATCAACTGTAGTAGAAGGTCTGGGTCAGTGTAGACTGTGAAGTGAAGAAGATCCGGTATGGAGTTTATCTGACCCGGCAATAGAACGCCAATATTTCTTGAAGGAGAAACAAGTACCAGAGAGTTATGGATAGGAAGAAACTTTTTTTTGCAAGGAAGGTCTCTGCGCACTAAGGAACATTAGCTCTGTCCTCAGTGGTTACGTACTAGCCCTCCACAAAATGATCCGGGTTCGGATCCCTTGTCAGACAATTTCAGATGGTGGGTGTTACACTGAATGAATCGTATGATGCATCCCAATTTATGATTTCACATACGCTTAGCCTACATTTAAGCGAGACATCACTTAAGCCCCTCGCTTTACTCAGAGAGTATTTGCATACTTTGTGACGTGATACGGAAGACAAGGTAGGCCGGTAGTTCAGACTACACTTGTTATGGGCCGTGAAAAGGCTGTTAGTGTCAAACGAACTAAATGTCTTTTTCAGCGTTCAGAACGATTGTAACCAGTGCTGCAAAAATCTCAAAATTTTTTAAATTTGATGGAAACTAAACGAATCTATTAATGTGAACGGTGAATGGTTTGCTTCTATATACAAACACTTTGTTGAAAAAATTACCATGAAACAATCACGAGCATGCAATGAGCTTGAGCAATGATATGTATCTAGTCAATCAAATATGCAGTACTCTCCCAGCTGAACAAATTTGCTTATTTTCCTAGACGTACCCAGCTTTGAGAATCCATTACAACCGAAACATTCTTTTCATATTGAAAACGATTAACGATGCACACACAGCATTTTCCGTCCGTCTTAAATGGTCCATAATTAAAGAAAATTTCATTCACGCGTCATAAAATTGATAATATCCTCTATCGATCTCTTTCCGCATCGAAAATGATTATACCTACGGTTTACACTCACATAAAATTCCGTGTCTTATATCTCGATGCTATACAATACATTTTCTTGTTTTTATTATTGGAGCAACAACAACAAAAAATACAAAAAAAAAGCTTGTGGGCCGAACCCGTTTTTTTTACAAATTAATCTCTCATTTCGGTTGATTGTTTCTTGGCTAACACCTCAGGTATATTATGTACGCTCAAATGGTTACATGTAAAAATTTACTGCATATCTACCTACATAAATGTAAGGAATTGGTTGTACATAGTGTTCGTATGTGTTATACGGCGATATGATGGATTCTGATGAACATATATAGGATTACTAAGAAGCAAAAATTATCAGATCGAAAAACTTATGATAATCAATGATGAGATATGAGAGTGAATGTAGCCCGGACTGGTATACAATTGGTGATTTAGATACCGATGTCAAGTAAAGAAAAACTTCTTTGTTTTCCGTTCTTTTCTCATTGTCATAAAATATCAAACTTCCATTTGCTACTAAACTTTCTGTATTTGCTCTTGACGTGCAATCTGGCAGCATCATTTAACAAAGATGACGATACGTCAAAAATATATGGAAAATGAGAGACACGACAACTGCTCTTTGTTCATCCTCATTTTTCATAAAAAAGAAACGCCCTCTACAGTGCAGCTCAAGTGCTGAATTTTTGACAGTTTTAACATATCGCAGGAACGCTTTCAGGAACTAAAAATGCGTTACCCAAAGTGAAGATTTTGACATTTTTTTTATATGAAAGATGTGTCAAAATTCTCACCAGTGAAACTTAACGAAGAGTTGCTGAACGAGCTCCAGACATCAGTATAGTAAAGAGATTGATAGTGAACTTTGACAAGTGTCACTTAACGAAAAACAATTGCTGTACGCACGCTAAATCAAGTGAAATGAAAAATATCGGTCAAAGATTGACGAATAATTTGCATTTTGTTCTACGCTCGCATTTTCAACTGGCAAATAAGACCTAAACAAGCGAGTTTCGGAAGTAAATGTAAAAAAATGGTTTTTCACATTGAATAACAAAACAACGACCTGTTGAGCTCTTTGCATGCCATTTCAGGTATACTTTCGTTAAACACCTCTAACACAATAATTGGCCTGATTATTATATCACTGTCACCGAGATAATAACCCACCGTTGGATGTTATAAAATCGATCTGTGTCGATTTCACAAAGTTGATACACTTTTTATTTCACGTTTGCTTTTTAATTGTTCTCATCCGTCTGCGGTCTGATATTATTACAGATCAAAAAGGTAGGGAAATGATTTGTTATAATTCTTGTTGCGCGCTAAGTATGGTGGCGACAAACAGCTTTCTTAAACGCACTGAAAATCTGTTTTATTTGAAAGCCTTAAGCCACAATGATTGCCACATTAAAATTTAGTCGGTCCCATTGCATACGAAACATTAACATGGCCTCGAATTCAATTTTTTATTTATTTCGAGTGAAAACGATGGTTAGTGATCCGAAATGTCTAAGAATAATTTTTTGTAGAAAAGTTTCTGATGATTTTATGAGCCATTAAGTGAAGCGAACATGAACTGTTACAACCCACACATCGAATAAAAATGCAAATCATAGAAATTTTTGAATATTTTTTTTTTGTTTTGTTTCGTCGAATATGGCCAATGAATATGTTCTCACGGATTTCGATTTTGTTTATAAATCAAAGTTTATTATAAACGAAACCAAACCAAAGAATAATCTCAACAGAATTAGTTTGAACTCGTCACACAAAATAGCTCTTTACAATACAAGTATCGTGATTGCTGTTAACATTACATGGGACCAGGGGGAGTTTGACAACATATCGAACACGTAAATTTCGTTTCGTTGTATGTGTCGAACATGAATTAGATTACGAAAAGAAACTTAATCGACAAATTAGCTTTCACAATTCCTTTGTTGCACTGGTGTTGAAAAGAGAATTTGATTTCGAAACTAGTGTCAAAATGCATTTCATTTTAGCACTTGGTGTCAAAATGTCAATGAAAAGGTCGACAGTAGACTATTATACGAAGTAGTAGTTTGTGCCATGTCGTAGTATACCAGTTAAGAAAAACAATTCAGTGTAGAGTCTAGTAGACTCAGTTAGGTACCTAGTTGGTAAAATTTTTGAAAGCGATGTGATCTAAGAAAGTTGAGGATTTTTTGTTGTTGATATGTCCATCTCATTGTTGTTTGTGCCCGGTTCACTAGATCTGTTTCTTGCGATTGACAACTACAATAACACGTCAGAGGTGATGTCGATAAGTGAGATTTTTTCGAACAGTTTTCGCCAAGGCTGTATATGAGGGGGCTGATATAATCCACTGAACTTTGTTGTAATTTTCATGCAAAATTGTAGCTCGATTTAAGTTCAGTTGAAATTTCGTACGGAAATGTAATTAGAGTTACCGTTAGGGCTACGGACCCAGCGAAATCATGGCGATTGTAGTAACCTCCTCATAAAAAACCTTTGTCAAAATCTAGGGCAACACCAACTATTTGACATTCTTTTCCGCAATTGTATCGAGATGAATGACGTTTGTGGACGTCTCAATTGTTTATTCATTTTTCAATTATTTCGGCATTTGTCTATTGTGAGTCGGATGCGAGTTGTCCAAAAAAGCCGTTTCGCTCATATTGAATGTGAAAAGCGATTTTATGGTTGATTATCGTAGATGGCGAAGTTGCCAAACTGGGATCGGCCTGGTTTGGTCTAGGGAGCCGACGTTGCCTAACACTTCTTTGCGCTCTATGAAATTTTGATTTTTGAAAAAAAAATGTAAAAATATAAAATGAAATATTTTTGACATGGTTCAATGGGCGAAAATATTCCAAATGGTGTCTATTTTATGTTAAAAATAAAAAACGTATGCAAGGAACACATGATTTTTCTCCCATTCAATTCGGATCAAAATTCAATTTTATAGAGCCGAAAGAAATTTTAGATAACGGCGGCTCCCTGGCCCAAACCAGGCGGACCATGGCGTAAAAGAATTATTGTGCAAACTTTGAAAGAGAACTCGTATTGTTCTAACATTCAGAGCATTAAGGGAAAGAGACCTAAGAGAATATCTTTCACAATAAGTACAAAGAAAAACTTTTCCGCATTCATTGTGAAAGTGAAAAGTGCTCTTTTCGTAGCCACTTTACAATAAATGAAACCAAAACGTTGAAACATTAGTCAAGGCTGTGGTTTTAAATAATCCCTCAGTAAACCAAACAGCCAATCGTACATGTCTACAATTTGATAAGAGAAATTATGAACGGTTTGGGTTCGAACACTTGAGAAGTTAATGGCAACTTATCCGAATTGGGCCTAGGAGAATGTATACGATTAAAAAGTGAAGTTAAATTCATTATTTTCAATTGCCTTTATCGCCGTCGAGGCCTGTGGAATGGTTTTATAATTATTATAGTTTTGTACAGCCGTATCGAATGGAACGACAACAAATCATAAAACATAAATTAAAAGTTAAAATGAAGAAAAAAAAACAATTTTTCTCTCCGTTTATATCGATACAAGTTTTACACAGTAAATTATAAGTGTCAGGAATATAATACGCTTCACACTTTGGATAATAATAATAATTCGTTTTCCAATTCAATCGTATAAATGCACACGCATTCAAGAACGTATAAATATAAAATGCTGAGGCTCGCACATACATTTATGCGTGTAATGATATGGGAAAGGAAAAAAAGATCTTCGAATTTTTTCGAGTTTATTTATACAAATACTCCGAAAATGTATATTTCACGCTGATACACGGGTGTCAGAGATAATAAATTCAAAATTTAAGAAAAGAAGAATAAAACTGAATGTTAACCCTGAGAACGGATCATATTAAAATCAATATCTTCGTTCTCTTCGACTTGATTACATTTAATATTTTTCGACTATTTTTATGGCTTGTGAGATTTATACACACATTTTTTGGTGGAACCAAATTTTTATTATTTTTCATAAAATACGATCCATAGAAAACGTTTTCCTTTTTTATAAAAAAAAAACGTTTTTTGTTGTTGTGAGAACCGTTTCTTTATATGTGTAACATCAATCTGAAGTTACGGGTAAAAAGAACCAGCATGAAAGAACCTTTTTCATATTTTCTTCGACGTTGTACTTTAAAAGGCGAACGAAGAATACAAAACAACAACAACACAACAAGAATGCATCATATTAAAATGGAAGCATTTTTAAATTAACATCACTCCGAAAAATGTAAATGTGTTGGCTGTAGTGAGTTGAAAAAAAAACCCAAAACAAAAAACAAATTTGGAAAAACTGTGCATTCTGCAACATGTTTCAATACACACAATTCAACACTTTGTTTTTTACCCAAATTGAGTTTAACCGAAAGGCAGACGCAACATGAATATTAAGAGAATCTTATTCGCATATAACAAAGTCTGAAAATGAGAAAACGTTAGTTCAATCTACGTGGAGATGGGTATGTAGTTAATGCCCAAAACGAGCATGAGCAACTGTATTACTGCTTTGTTTCGATGAACTGAGAACACGAAATTCGGGCTACGAACACTTATTTCTAAAAGAGGTCATCCTTGATAACAAGTGATGTTCCTGTCACGGCAGCCTATTATATGAAACCTTCTTTTTGGTGAAATTACTGATAAACGGATGACCCACGTCACTTTGAGTCCCTTATAAGGCGACGGTTGAAACCACTGACAAATTACCCGTTACGAAAAAACCATTTCTCATCAGGCCATGGCGACAGTGGTACTTGATACAGTGATCAATTTCCACACGAAAAAGTCTAGCGAAACATAGTTGAAATGTAAAATTCAGCTCATCACCAAATTTCCTAACTTTTGGCCTCTGTGGTAAAAGCCCTTGCTGAATGTATTGCAGGTAATTGAATAATAAACTTTTTTTTGGATGGTCTAGCGTGCCTGACAAACCGAAATTAGAAAAAATTTACTTGTCAGGCACCGCAGACCCTCCCAACAAAAAAATTATTTTTCAAATGCTTGGACATAAGTACCTTCATTTTGACACGAACTTGGACTACGACTAGGGCTACGATGTGAGAGGACTGAGATATATGTACAGTAGGGCTACCCATTTAGGGCTCAAAGGCGAAAGTCGTAGAACAAATGTTTTTCGGCACTGGTCTATTGTCGAGACCTTTTGGGACTTTTTAGGGCTGAATAAGTTCCTTACGAAGACATATTTCAGAATTTAATATAGATTTAGAGTCATCATCATCTGTAATCGACAGCGACGACGCGATAGAAACTATTGACGAGCTCAGGCTAGTGTTCTCTTATATAGAAAATTTTATGTTAAGTCACTGAAGTAACAGATTTTCCATGAAAAGAACGAAACTGTAAACAAACGAAGTAACAGATCTAATTATCACATCAAGGTACACCTTTCGTTTGTACATGTTTTACATACATTGTATGTACAACATACAACCAGTGGTCCTCGGGCTCTAGAGAGAGACAAGCCCTTCCCACTTCTACTACGTGCATGTAATTTATAGCTCAGATTAGCTACCAAACAACAACTTATCTCAAAATCAACAGAAATCCATTTTCATATCCAATTCACCGTTGTGGTTGTGAAAATTTTTGTAAAATTGGTTCTGGTAGGATTATACACATTTCTGATGCCAATTTTCATAATTTCTACTAGTTGATTGTTGCATGCAAAATCTGTATACAGAGTACGTGCACTACACACAACCATCAGTGTTTACCAGTGTTATTAAAATTAATTACTTGCTCTCATAAATCATAGTGCGATCAACACACAAGGCTAACATTTAATATGATTCATCAACATGAACATGTTATTATATAGATTTGTAATGTGCACGTGTGTTGTTCAAAGTACAAATTGTTTCTGACTGTAGGTGTGATTCTGAGAAATTATTTTTTTTTATGTTTTTTAACACCAGCATTCACACACAAAAAAAAGTGTGGTGGCTCTGGCTATACAGAGATTTTATTTAGAAAAGATGTGTGTATGGATGTATATATGAACTAACAACAAAAAAGTACAAGAGACCGAGAAGCATAAAAAAGGATTTCTTGTGTACAAAGAACATCCAACGATTCGATTTTATTTATGTCTTCAATATGAATCTTCAATTGTAAAGTGAACACTGCAAGCTTATATGCCCGATTGCATTGCTATAGGTGTTTTCTTCGAAATCATGGACCATTCAAAATTCTATTCTATTCATAATGCAGAGTGATATTTCTTTTTGATTTGGACAAAAGTACTTGAGACGAAGAAAAAAAAAGAGGAAATTTATCAACGAACAGACGAGAAAAAAAATTATTTCAAAGTTGTGATGAGACCTTTTAGAGAAAAATATCAAATGCCATACCCTGCTTGTTATTGATCATTTTTCTACAAATTATATGATCGACAATTTCGATCGTGTAAAAGACATTTCGATGCGATACGTGGTTATTAGGATGATGATTTTTTGTTCGTTTCATCGTAAACCATTTTTATGCTGAATCATAAATTTTAAGCGTTTCGATGATGCTTTGTGTCACTTCGATTTAGAAATCTTACAACCGTACAAACAATCTTTTGATTGAGAGAAGAAAAAAATATCAAATTGGGTAACGCATGAGTCTATTTAGTCGATCGTAATTGTTTGAGGTTTTTAGGCAAAGAGCCAAAGTGTGTATCAGTCCATCATCCCGTGACGGTTTCAAACCATTGTCGTATTGTTAAACTGCCTAACACGAATTGTGTTTGCTCGATTAGCACTTTCCTTCATGGAGTGCCCTAATAAGAGTGGGCTTAGTCGGCTCAGTTGCCCTAAATCAGAGGCAAAGTAAGAATACTGGAGCCAAACTAAAAACGGAAGTCAAAAATGAAGTTGTTATCACTTATCGTAGCTGCCAAGTTAAACATTAAAAAATACTCTTCACACAGTATACTAATACCTTAGCTACAGATCTACACTTGGCCTGCAGATCTACACTTGACCTGCAGATTTTCAGATCTACACTAGGGGAGAACTTCAATTGACCTGCACGTATATACTTGGCCTGCATATCTACAATTGGCTTGCATATCTACACTTGGCTTGCATATTTTCAATTGGCCTGCATCTACACTCGGCCTGCATATCCTCAGATCTACACTAGGGTTGTCTTCTTTACAGGGCACTCCTACGCTTAAAAACGGGAGTCAGAAGAAACAATTTGTATCTTAAATAGTGTACCACTATGACGTAGGCTTGAAACCGTGACCTTATGAGAGACTAATGCACACAGGGGCTCGCGGTCTAGTACAAACGGTCTCTTGAAATAGATTTAAAAAAATAAAATTGGTTAACGCATGAGTCTATTTTCTCCTTCGTAATTGATTAAGCATTCATTGTCCATTGGCTTATATGGTATGGATATCAACGTTTCTGTGTACCCACCTAACTGAACCAATAAACGAAATACAGAAAAAAAATCAAATAAATTCTTCATCGTTTCATTTATACATTTGCAAACTTGTTGTAAAACAACTCAGCAGATACAAACGAAGAAAAAAACCTCTCTCGCAATTGTATATTTGCCATATACACACAGTAAACAAACAAACAAACAAGACCAGGCATTCGAACATATTTTCCCATAGAGTTTAATGAATTCACCGATTGGAAACGAGTAAAGAAAAACTTGTCAAATTCATCGAGTGGACTGCGGCCGGACAACATTTTCAATATATGGATGGAAAGAAAAATGCATAATTCTGCGTATTGGATGCGCGTCGGTCACATTGGATTGTAAGGCGATTTTTATAATTTTTATCATTAAATCGAACATAAAACCCATTTGGAATTACTAATTTGTGGTATTATGCGATGCAATTGCGAACGTACAATGTGAAAATAAAAATTGTACGAACGAACGAACATGAGAAATGTTTTCACGGCGTATGATGTTCAATTTAAACGTCTTGCATTGTAAGGAGCGAATGAGGAAAATAATGATTTTTATCAGAAAATCTATCATTGTTCTATGCTCTAAACGCAAGATACATTCAAATTCGACAATATACTTGGAAAATTGTTTTTTTTTGTCGATTGATGATTACGTGTAAGAAGGCTAAGCAGCAAAAATTTTAAATTTATTCAAATTTTCGACGATTTCTACGAATTTGGTGACTTACAATCGGCACGTAATATCGCTTCTGTTCGCATATAAAATCGCATAATAAAATGGACGTATAAGGAGCGATGTGTGGAAAAATTTACGAAATTTATGGTTTATTGTTTCGTTTCTAAAAGCTAGACAGATTGGTCTGATTAAGCAAAATTCGTGCGAAAACGTTATTGTATTTGTTGGGACGTAAATCAATTCACATGCGACAATACTTTGCTGAATGTAAAGCAGTAGCTAAACATTGTACTTTAACTATGAAATACTTGAATACACTTCCGTCATTGTATTAAATCAAACTAGACGTGTTTTCTTCATCCGAATCAATCGTCATTTATTCTTCCACAAATTACCAAAAGGTTATGGTCATCAGCACCTACGATAATTGAAGAACGTATTCACGTGGATAGTTTTGCATTTAAAACGATTAATTTCCGTAAATTGTGTTTTGCTAACGAAAACCGTAATTTTCTCCGGGCAAACGAAAGTCATGTCGTCGAACAACAATTTACCAGCGATAAAGAAATTAATTGGAAGGGAGAATTACTGTACGTGGCAATTTGCAGTGAAAACTTATCTTGAACACGAAGAATTGGAAAAGTGCATCCTGGGCACTGAAACGGACGCAAAGAAAATCTCCAAGGCAAAGACAAAAATAATTTTACTATTGGATGAGGTTAACTACGTTCACATTCAAGGATGCGAAACTGCAAAGCAAGTTTGGGACAAACTGGCAGAAACGTTTGATGACTCTGGTTTGAGTCGTCGTGTCAGCTTACTACGTACTTTAATCACAACGAAATTGGAAGATTGCGATTCCATGGAAGATTTTGTAAATCGTATAATCTCAACCGCACACAAATTGAATGCAATTAAGTTCACCGTACCCGATGAATGGATCGGAACGTTGCTGTTGGCAGGACTTCCAGAGAATTATGGACCAATGATAATGGGAATTGAAAATTCCGGAACAAACATTACTGGCGACGTTATCAAAACTAAGCTTCTGCAGGATGTTCAAAGTGCAAGTTCGAGTGTGAATAGTGCATTTTTTGGCTCGTCACGTTCGTCGCATCAATCAAAACATAAGTTTATCAAAAATAAGGTCAGATGTTTTGAGTGCAATCAATATGGACACAAGGCCAGTGTTTGTCAGAAGAAAAATCCGAATAAGAAGAGCACGGCGAATAAATGTGAAACGTCAACAAGTTTACAAAGTGCGAAGAAAGCTACGGCGTTTTCAGCAGTTTTTTCTGGAGGATTATCGGATAGAGACAATTGGTATGTGGATTCCGGCGCATCAGCTCATTTTACAATGCGTGACGACTGGATGCAGACACAACAGCCACCGAAAATGAGAGAAATCATCGTCGCAAATGATGCAAAGCTACCAGTGAAAGCGTCAGGAAAAGTGATGATGAACGTGGATTGTGGTGGTGACAGTAATGAAATTTCTATCAACAACGTGCAACATGTACCAGAATTATCAGCGAATTTGTTGTCTGTTTCGCAACTAGTTTTGAAAGGATTCACTGTTAACTTCGACAAGAGTGGATGTCGCATAATTGATGCTGAGGGCAACATTTGCGCTACGGCAGCGTTGGTCAACAATGTTTTTAAGTTGAACGTCATCAAAGGTCAATGTTTTTTGGCTGACACGAATAACGACAATGAATTATGGCATCGGAGGATGGGCCATCTGAATCAGAAATCGTTACTGAAGCTGAACAATGGTTTGGCTACCGGGATCAAATTTACACCGTCGAAAGATGACGCAACTTGCATTTCGTGTCTAAAGGGCAAACAATCCAGGTTTCCCTTTCCGAAGAAGGGCACCAGAGCAACATCAATTTTGGAATTGGTTCATTCAGATTTATGTGGTCCAATGGAAACGACTTCGATTGGTGGTGCCAAATATTACTTAACTTTCGTGGACGATTTTTCACGAAACGTTTTCGTCTACTTTCTGAAAGCGAAGTCAGAGGTTAAACAACGGTTCACAGAATTCAAAGCGTTGGTCGAAAATCAGCTGGACACCAAAATCAAAATCATCCGAACCGATAATGGGCTGGAATATTGCAACGAGGAGTTGGAAGCTCATCTCCGAACCAATGGTATTCGACACCAAACCAGTAACACGTACACTCCACAACAAAATGGTATGGCGGAGAGGATGAACCGAACGCTAACCGAAAAGGCGAGGTGCATGATTTTCGAAGCAGATCTATCGACCTGTTTTTGGGCTGAAGCAGTGGCAACGGCAGCATACGTTTACAATCGTTCACCGACGAGAGGCATTGTTGGAAAAACTCCGGAAGAAGTATGGTCTGGCGAAATACCTGATGTCAGTCACATCCGAATATTTGGTTGCAAGGCAATGGTCCATGTACCCAAAGAGAAACGAAAGAAATGGCAAGCAAAATCAAAGGAGATGATCTTTGTGGGATATTGCGCTGAAACTAAAGACAATGACAGTAAAGTTGTTCTGAATTTTGATGCAGCCGATCACAATTCAAGTGCAGTGGGACAAGATGGTTTAAGCCCAAACGCTATCGAAACTGCTGAAGTCAATGAGTCAAATCAATCCGAATCGAGTGAAAGCAATGACGAATATTTCACCGATGATGGGTCCGACACCGAAGCCGAGACGACTGTGGTCTCGAATCCAACGTTACGAAGATCCGAGAGGCAACCGAAACCAATTGATCGTTTAGTGGTTGGATTATATGCTGCCGATTCAATGGGCGACCCAACAAGCGTCGGCGCGGCAATGAATTCTCCAGAATGCGATTTATGGAGGAAAGCCATGGAAGAAGAGTTTAATTCACTTCAGGAGAATGGCACCTGGGAATTAACGGATTTACCAGCGAATCGAAAATCAATTGACGTCAAGTGGGTCTTTAAAACGAAAAAGGACGTACATGGCAATATCGTTCGTCACAAGGCTCGTTTGGTCGTAAAAGGATATTCACAGCGTGAGGGGATCGACTATGATCAAACGTTTTCACCGGTGGTACGACAAAGCTCGATTCGTTATTTAATGTCACTGGCGGTGCAGTACAATTTGGATATCGAACAAATGGATGCGGTTTCAGCATTTCTTCAAGGAGATATCAGCGAAGAAATTTACGTGAATCAACCGAAAGAATTCCGTGTTGGCGAGAAAGTTTGCAAATTGAGAAAAGCGATGTATGGACTGAAGCAAGCCAGCAGAGAGTGGAACCGTAAATTGGACGCAGCTTTCAAAGATATTGGATTCAAGCAATCGAACGTCGACCCATGCGTTTATCACAATATTGCTGGATCATCAATCAACTTTGTGGCAATTCATGTGGACGACTCGATGATTTTTTCGAATGATGCGAAGGTGAAGCGGAACTTGAAGGACCAGCTTTGCTCGAGATTCAAAATGACTGATTTGGGCACTGCTAAATATTGCGTCGGATTTCATATCACTCGAGATAGAGAAAATGGGAAAATTTGGTTGGACCAGGAGAAACACATCAGAGAACTTCTGGCCAAATTTAACATGAACGATTGCAAGCCAGTATCCACCCCTACCGATCCGAATCAAAAGTTGACCAAGGATATGGCACCGAAAACAACCGACGAAATCGACGAAATGTCGAAAGTCCCGTACCAGGAAGCGGTTGGTGGATTGTTGTACATTGCACAAGGCACTCGACCCGAAATTGCTTACGCAGTTAACACCGTGAGTAAATTCAACGTAAATCCAGGCAAGGCACATTGGGCTGCCGTGAAACGGATTCTTCGTTATCTTAAGGGGACGATGTCAGCGAAACTCGAATATTCCAAGGATGGAAATCAAGAAATAATCGGCTATTGCGACGCCGATTGGGCCAATGACTGTGACGACCGTCGTTCTACCACAGGTTACTGTTTTCTAAAGCAAAATGGTGCAATTTCGTGGAGCAGCAAACGACAGAAAACAATCGCTTTATCAACTACTGAGGCGGAATACATGTCGCTTGCAGCGATATCTCAAGAAGCATTGTGGCTTCGCCAATTTGAAAGGGAATTCATGATGGATGGTCACTCGAGCTCATCAACTACAATCAATTGCGACAATACGAGTGCCATAGATCTGTCTAAATCAATCGGGTATCACGCAAGAACAAAACACATTGATATCCGACATCACTTCGTGAGACAACACATCGAAAATGGTCATCTTAACGTTCAACACATTGGAACGGATCAAATGATCGCCGACATTTTGACGAAATCTCTTTTCAAGCCTAAACATCTTCTGTTCTCCAATGGATTGGGTATGAAATTTGAATAATTTTTGTTTTATATTCTTTGTGTATCGATTTAAAGGGGATGTTGGGACGTAAATCAATTCACATGCGACAATACTTTGCTGAATGTAAAGCAGTAGCTAAACATTGTACTTTAACTATGAAATACTTGAATACACTTCCGTCATTGTATTAAATCAAACTAGACGTGTTTTCTTCATCCGAATCAATCGTCATTTATTCTTCCACAAATTACCAAAAGTATTAGAATCCGAAAAAAACCTGAAAAACATGTGAAAGATGTGGACTGCCTCGTAAGAGCATTTGTCATTCCAAAAAAAAACCTAATTTCCCAGGGCCATGCCAGTGTTACTTGAAGCATGCAGGAATGTAATGTCTTTGAGCGACTTATTCATATTCATATGCCTTCGAAAACGTCACAACCTGCGTTTGTTCAATGGTATATCAACTGAAAAGAGGAATGAATTCACCATCTACAGTGAAAGCACTAGCTCTTCGGGTCTGGGCTTAAGTATGGTTTCTACTCAACAATAAATACTCCGTGAGAAGGCAAGCTGTCAAGTAAAAAATTCAATTTTGTCTCTCACATGGAGTACTTTTTTGGTAAGTGGAAATCAAGCCTTACTATTGAAAAGTTTAACTATGAAAATACGGAATAATTCCGAATTATTCTGACAGAATTCCGAAAAAATTCAGATTTTTTTCGGAACTTTTTCGGATTTATTCCTAATTTTTCCGAATTCTCAATATTAAACCCTGCTTTAGGCTATTCATAAATTACGCACGCGGAAAATTACGAAATTCAGTCCCCTGCGTGTGCTTAAATGTATGGAGAAAATTTCGAAACCTTTAGGTGTTCTCTTCCGTTGGTCTTCCTACCCTCATAGACTTTTCGAATTTGTGAATGGTCCTTGAAAAGTGTCATAACAACAGTTTGTTCAGCTCAGACACAAACCAAAAATTGAAGAAAAAATAGCAATATTTAGGAACATAAATCTGTAAGACTAAAGTAGGAAAACACATTCTGATGAGGGGAAATACTTTGGCCTTACTTTACCGAAATGTGGTCTCACATTATCACTTTTTAGAGTTCTATTCAATTAATTTTGCTATTTAAATCACCTCTGCAAGAGTGCAGAATTTAAACTTTAGGTACACACTTCTATGCATTTAATTAAAAAATTCACAAACTAGTAACACTAATACGTTGTTGCACACATTTTTCACTGAAATTTGGTTCGACATTCTTAAAATTTGAGCATTTACCGTCACTATTAAATTTAAAAACTGTTTATTGTGTTAAAATCAGCCATTTTTCAATTTCGACACCGCGTCCTTGTTCACTTCGAAAAATTTCGTGAATGCTTGATGACATATTAAAACTTCGAAACGTGAAAACTAACCGTACTTTTAAAAAGAAAAACGGAAAAATAAAAATTTGAAAATGACAACAAAGAAATACATAAAATCTCATGTTTCAAACGTACGACGCGGCGGATGAATGTGCGGTGATATTAATTTATGCTTCCGAGTTTTCGCTTAAACAACCGTAAAAATTGTTAAAATTTCTAGAAATCCTAATAAATACAATAAAGGCATATGAGCACGACACAGAAAATTCCTCATTTACAATTTCCGGTCGGCATATAGTTGATCTGAACCATATATTGGGCGAGGTTCAGAGAATGAACTCGCATTCGTCTACTTGCAATCAACTATTTTCTTTTTCCCCATTCACTTGCATGAAGGCCATGTTACCGATTCTTCGTTCGTAACTAACATTACTTCAATATTCCGAAGATACAGAACTTTATTTTACCTGGAAAACATACTAATTCCAGAGGTGGTGTTATCTAACATGCAGAAAAAATTAAGTTAAAACGAATATACCAAGCCAAACAAACAGAGTATAGAGCATAGTTACTCTTCCTTTTCCCATGGATCGCGTGAAGCGAGATTGGAGATAAAATGCTGTTTCGACCTCCGCATACATTCGCGGTCAGAGGTTAGCGCGGTCTAACCATCTTCAGTCCATAATTATCAAAAATTGCTAAATTGTTCTTTAGCCTGGATACATTAATCAATCCATGTGGGCCATGTTATGAATTTTATTTTAGTCCGTTTGCCCGTATATAAAGTGAGGCTCGAAATACCAATTCATTTTCGTAATAATCTAACTAGCATTGTTATATAGATTGAACGCATTGTAATTAATCTAATAATTTTTTAAATTCCTTTCAATGGCTTATTATTCGAAACTATCCGCGCAAAGTTTTAAACTTCGAAATACATAGATGGAACTGGGAGCCACAAAACAAATGTTCGAATTTTTATTGTCATTAAGGATAACCCATAATATTATTAAGAATAATCACAAGCGTTTCATTCGAATGAAACGAGATGGCGACATAGTATTTGGTTTGTATCAAAACTGAAGACTCGGAACCTCTTAAGTCAGTGACATTTTTGGGAAAACGTTTTCCCATATTTTCCCCTAAATTTTCCAAGCCTTTCCAGAATTTTCCCAAAAACATTTTTTTTCAATCGAGGAAAATATGTGAAAGTCTCTTCCCAAAAATAGTCTGTGTTTCTTCTGTCGGTTTCCAATCTATCAAATGAGTTTGTGTTTGATGTGGACCAGCTAACCCTCTAAAGGAAATTGGCCATCTCAAAATTTCGCGAAAAAGACCCTGGATGTTCGACGCAAATTTAAGTAATTTCTTACTACCTCTACATAGGTTTGGCAGTCTTGGATGTTTAGTATAGTCGAAATTTGGGTTTGAGAAGTATTAGTAAATCGCTGCTCTAAATACAAATTGTACTTCGAATGGATTTTGTTGAAAGGTTTTTAATTTGTAATTTCCTCAAAGAGTTGACATTGTCGTTTCGTTGCTATGGGAACAGAAAAACATCTTGACTTTACGTGAACATATTCTACATTTGAACGGAGAACGAACATTAAGATTACTTCATTGGGTGGTTACAGCAATTCATTTCATAGAAATTGCGTTTAAAGAAAAAACCCGAAGCAAATACGGTCGTACGATTTTCTCTTCTACACTTTTCCGGTTATAAAAAAACCCAAAAATGGTGTAATTGCTCGTTTGAACCATAAATGAAATTGACTTGGAATTTTTATATCATCCGCCTTGCTAAGTCACGTATGCATTTCGATCCCAACGACTTTTTTTCTTCCTATTTTATAATGTTCTTGACAGTCACAGTTTAGGGCGTCAATTTAACCATTTCCATCGTTTCCAACACAAAGCGCAGTTGTACATAAATCAAATCAAAACAAAACAAAATGGAAAATGTAATTACCATCCAAATACGGCACTACAATCACGTTCGATCAAATGGGAATGAGGAGAAAGAAAAATGTTTTCTAACTGTCTGTGGTGTTATTGCCTTATGTTGTGTTTTGTTTCTTAACTACTTTTTTTTGGATTGTTTTTCCAAGTTAGATAATGGCGCCTAATAATTCCGTGGTCTTGACTACAATTGATGCATAAGGAAATCCTTTATGAGGTTAGAATGTAAATTGAATTTAACGCTTCAGATGTTCTTACGTTGACGAACTCATTTGGAACCTGAAAGAACTGTCATTTTTCTTATGATTCGCTAAACCTTAGCGCTCCTCTGACATATAAATAGTAGGTTACATTGGATGCAGTGAAAGTAATTCATTACATGAGGTAACAATTATATTATAAGATAAAACGAAAATCATAAGTGTTTTTTTAGCAACAAGCTTCAGTGACCGTCTTTTCAACAGGTGAAGATTTTGAGCGAGGTACACAACTACACTTGTCGAAAAACCGTTGCTGAAGCTTGTTGCTCCAAAACACACAATAAGTTTGTGAGTATCACAAAGTTGTTTCCGAAGTAATGAAGGACGTAGCAGTATCTATATCCAATCTAATTGACTATCTGCCACATGAGAAAGTTGTTAGGAAAATGCAAGAGATGAACCAAAAACAGTTCTTATGTAATGAATCAGTTCCGCAGGCGGCAAATTGCTATGTAATGGTCTACTTTCGCATAGGGCAATCGGTAAATTCATCAGTAATTTTCAGTAGGCTTTCTACTAGATCAATGACGTTGCGTTACAATTTATTACTACATTCAATCACTAAACGCTGTTGTTTCGTAAAATGGCATCAACCAGCGATAGCATTTTGTCCGTAAACAAATTTCCTTCACAATTTATGTTATGTTGGAAAACATATCGGAAATGTTCGAAGTCCAAAAATGTTTTCGAAATAACCGATCACTGGCTCCACAACATCGAAACGACTAAAATCTCTTTACATATTCATCGGAATCCCGTGGTTTCGCATTACTCTTTAATTAATATGATGCTAACCATACCACATATCTTCCACCAGTCGCCGCTCATGTTTATGTTAATACATAAAAATATTCGTTTTCGGTGCCCTCACCGAACCAGCGATATTTCGCTCAAAAAAAAAGTGTGCGCCATTTAAAAAAGCGGATGTAGGAAGACGGTTTGCCGATTAGTATTTCATTAATATGTAAATACGTACAGCGTTTTCGGTGCTGTAAGTTTTGCTTGTTGTTTTTTTATAACATGAAAGGAAGAAGAATGTCTGTGGTGCGTCGGATTAATTTCGGTTGCAACCTTTTAACATAATAAATATTCAATCTGCACCTCTGAGCAGGGAATAGTGCGCATATTGATTACAATCACAGGGAAACACAATAAAGTACCTTGTTTGATGGATGGATCTGATGGAATTCTTCTTCATTACACGTGACCTTTAGAACATTTCGTCTCTCTTCTCAATAAAGCCATGCCACTCTTCATAAAATTTGAATTGACAAACGCCAATCAGGCCACTTAAACCTCAAAACCGATCAATACAAAACACATAGAATAGTAGGCATCACTAGCATACTCGTTAAAGAAGTCAGAAAAATCTTCGCCCAATCGTTGCAATGAACAACAGCGACAGGCAAAAATCCCAATTGTTCCATACACAACCGGATGCGAACAATGCATGGAAACCGAAATATTGGAAACCAAAATTGTGGAAACTTATCCGAAACAATCTGCTGGTGATCGCAACATTTTCCGCTGTTTTATCGGGCATAATCGTCGGTTGCATTCTACGTGCGACCGTCGACAAATGGACACCACGACAGGTCATGTACGTGAATTTCATTGGCGAATTATTTTTGCGCCTTCTCAAGAGTCTCATACTGCCACTGATCGTAACGTCGCTGATAACCGGCATATCATCGTTGGACATCCGTTTGTCGCGGAAAATTGGTGCTCGTGCTGTTGCCTTTTACTTGACGACAACGTTTCTGGCAGTTGTATTAGGAATCATAATGGTTACTGTGATCAGGCCGGGACTAGGAGGGACAGCCGAAGGTGGAAAGGGCGCAACTAAGAACGTTAATACTGTTGATACATTGCTCGATTTAGTGAGAAACCTATTTCCGCCAAACATAATTCAAGCTTGTCTTGAGCAATCGTCGACAAATCTTACGCTGAAGGAAAATGCTAATCCGAACTCAACTCGTGAGTTGTAACAGAATTTGATGTAAATGTTCTTCGCTCAACTTCTCATTTCCGCTGTATAGGTGACGATGACTTTAAGATTCAGGTCGTCTTTGTTCCTGGAACTAACATTATCGGTCTAGTGGCTATATCTACTGTCATTGGAATCGCCATGAGTGCTTTGAACACGAGGCTCGCAAATTTCATCGCATTGACAAATAACTTGTACGTACTGACGATGAAGTTAACAGCCTGGGCAATGTGGTTGTATGTATAGTATACCGACGAATAGCACCTGCCAAATGAAATCTAAGTTCTTTCAATTAATGTTTGCTCGCAACATTCCACATAGATCGCCACTCGGAATATTCTTTTTGGTGGTCGCCGAAATCATTAAAATGGAAGATATGGAAAAACTAGGCAAATCGCTGGGATTGTATTTTTTGACAGTTGTATCCGGCTTATTAATTCAAGGCTTAGTAGTTCTGCCAATAATTTACTTCGTTTTGACCCGTTTCGAAAAGAATCCGTTTCGATTCATACGAGGACTGTCCCAGGCATTAGTTACCGCCTTCGGCACTTCGTCCAGGTATGAAGACTAACATCATGTAGACTTGAAATTGGTGGAAATTTTCATTCAACAGCTCGGCAACGATGCCCGTGACATTGAAATGTATCATCGAAAATAACAAGGTGGACGAAAATGTTGCGAAATTTATGCTTCCGATTGGATCAGCTATAAATATGGACGGTACGGCATTGTACGAAGGTAACATTTGTGATTCGAATGATCACAGCACTGAAACTGAAATGTTTGTTATGCTATCAACAGCCGTTGCAGCTATATTCATATCACAACTGCGGGGTGTAGACCTTACATTCGGAAAACTGGTTGCAATCAGGTAACAAGTCAAATAAAACTACCAACAACCCGAATTGCTAAGTTGCAATTTTTACAGCATAACCGCAACGGCAGCCTCGATCGGAGCTGCCGGCATCCCCAGTGCTGGTTTAGTAACTATGATTATGGTCTTGGATACAGTAGGCATACCTGCAGAAGACGTTTCGTTAATTCTGGCAGTGGACTGGTTATTGTAAGCATTCTCTCGTATAGCTCATCAAATTGCTCATTGCAAAAGCAACGATTTACAATCGTAGAGACCGTATCCGCACAGTTGTGAATGTGATGGGTGATGCTTTTGGTGCTGGAATTATATACGAATGGTCCAAAGACGATATACGTGAATTGAGTGAACGGAATAACAGTAGAGAACGGAATCGCAGTGGTAACAGTCTAACAACGACACAGTCACGAAACCAGTCTAGTATCAATTTAGAACGCAAATCGGACGAAAATAAATAAATTTATGGTTGAAATGTCGGGTGATTTCTTTATCGAAATTTTCTTTTCCCATTGACGGTCGTCACATCCTTTCCTAGTTTCGTTATATAAATTTTAACCGGAAAGGAAGTTGAACGATTTATGGAATAATAATACCACATCGTCAGTGAATAAGAGTTGTTTACATGACACGGGATACAATATTAAAAAGTCCACAGGGAAGTCGAAGCATAGCAAGATAGGGCTCGTTTGAAAGCTACTGATAGTACCGTTCGATCGATGCTAAACAATATAAAATTCATGGACGGCCTAACAAATGGGGATGGTTTTCGTATTTTCGAAATATTTTTTTAATTTGGGTTAGTGCCCGAGCCATGATGTGAGAGGCATCGGACTTCTTTGTACTCTATATTATACTCCCATCTATTCCTTCCTTACACAACAAAAAAAGAATCACGAAAAACGGTTTTACTCACGCCGTTTTTTCGGATTTTTTAAATTTTTGTCTGTTTTCCGATTTTCTCAGCGGACCTCATATGTCAGTCCGTTGGGATCAAAAGTAGGTCTATTTCATCTGTCAAAGCGACGTTTTAAACGTCAAACATTAGAAACTCTGTAAAACGGCCGGTAATTTCGTTAATTCTTCCTTATTTCTTCCGGAAATTTCTTATGTTTGACGGTTAAAACATCACTTTGACAGATGAAATAGACATACTTTTGATCCCAACGGACTCGTCAATAATCTACTGTTACATGCTATAAGTTCTCAAATCAATTCTATTGATTTCCCTATTGATGTAATTAGCCACTTTCGACCCTAAGGAACTCAAAATCATGTGAAAATAGTTATTTGTTTACTGAGGAGAGAAAACAGGAAATTCCAACAAGAGTGAATTTTCCGATTTTCTCCAGAAGGTGAGCACAACGTGTTTCATATGTGCGATATGTGATTTGCTGGTTTTATCCACGAAACAGAAATCATCAATTCGCCACACCATTTTTGAAAACATGAACAAAGTGACGTTCGAGTGAGAAAAGTTCTCTTTTCTTCCCACGACGGGAGAAAAAGTTCTTCACTTTTCTCGCTAAATGTCATTCGACCAATCGTCAACAAAAAAAAAGAATTTCTCACTGAGTGGAGAAAATTACACCGCAATATGAAAACATTAAATCTGTCAGTGAATATCAACCGGACATGTAATTCAATATTGAGAGATATTCAGATATTCTTTCAGTGCCAAGAAATTATTTTCATGACAAGATCCTTCGTTAAGAGTTACAACTTCTCGAGATTTTGAATTCTTTTAGAGTTTTGACTCCTCAATTAATAGAGAGTAACGAGAGCTATGAATACTTGATGACAGTTACGAATCCCGCATTCTAATTTTCTCAAGAATAGGAACTTCTTCAGAGCCATGGACCCTTGATGGGAGTTAGCGAGTTCACACTGTAACCTTCCCGATAAATTATTGAAATTCGTAAAGAAATATACGGCACCGCTACTGCCATATACTACAACGGTTTATTGCAAAGTAACTTGATCCGCAACATGTCTTGTAATCAATGTCTGAGAACTTAAAACACAAAAATGTTCAAAAACAAGAAATCTGTTTACATGGAGATGTTTTTGACCTCTCTGATCTCCATTAAAATCTAATAATAAACTTGGTCCTTTCTACGGAAATTTGTCGAAACAACACTCATTTAAAAGATAATCAAGTCGATTATGTTGATTGATCCCAAATAGACAAAATTCCATGTTATTTTGCCAGCCCACATTATACATATTTCAAAACGACGTTTCATTATAATCATATACACATTACCGCAGTCAACATAAATCCTAATATTCATTTCACACTTGGACCGTAAAAATGAAATTTGAAAAAAATAAGGAGAAGAAAAGAAACAAATTTGAAGAAAAAAAACCAAATCCATAATTCGGTTCGACTGTTTCTCGTATATGGTTTGCATTTACAAGACATAAAAGCTGTTGCTGATGGGAGTTGTTTTCTTCTGTTCATTTTTGAATTCTAATTTGAAATTTTAAAAAAATCTCACCTCTTCAATCTTCGATTAGACCGGGAGCCTAGGTGCATTTTCAATCGCTCATAAAGTCACGGTTTGGAACCCATGTCATACTACTTAAGACGAAAAAGGTTGGTTCTGACACTTTTGTTGTTAAGCACTAGCGGCACCTTATCGAGGGAAGCCTTGTGCTTGTCTCAGTCCTTTTATATCGTAGACGCAATGGCAAGTTAAGAACGAGCCCATCATTTTCTCACACTAGTATGCTTAAAAGGTGTTCGTTGGCTCGATTAATTAGGTCTTGACTAAGTCAACAGAGACGCTCAGTACAAAGCGTATATACGTGTTATGACGCTAACTGTTTCGACCTGTGTGAGATGATTAGATGCATATTTCGCTGCTCTGCAGTTTCCAATGCAATTCAGAAATACAACCTCTCATCAGGCTATACCTGACCTCGACAATTTGATTTTTAAGGCCTGCCTCTCGATTAAAATTTCAATTTAATTTCTGTTTTTAAAAGACAGACCGTCAACGGTCCTTTCACCTAACTGACTGAATGACATTACCAACGAACAATTGCATGTAACACAAAGAGACGTTATCGGTACTAAATCCAATACGTAACCTAATAACCGATTCAATCAGATGTCATTATTGTGGACAACAACCTGACGAATTATTTGTGTTGCAGTTGAGTTTCGAACCCACAGCTGGTCATCAAATAATTCAATGTGAAGTCTGGTCTTACACACTGCACTGTTGGGCTTTTCATTGATTTATCTACGGTCGATGTAAACTCGAGAGGGCTCAACCTCTTAAAGACAGAACTTATTTGTTCTTCTGGTCTAGCATCTCAGACTGACGTGAACTGAACATATCCTTACGCATTGTCCGCTTTATATCAATCTAAGGTTTTCCGCCTTTTGGGTATTATGAACTCCAAGATGAGGATCCACCATCTTAAGATGGAAGGCGCCTTGACGACTTCTTATTGAACACCGGGAAATTTCCTTGGTAGTAGAAGCAAGGTTAAGTAGTAGGAAAAGAAGAATCTCTGATCTGAGTTTCTGCTTCTCAAGAATAAACCTCCCTATCACCTCCCATAGAATTTAATCTACCTATCAAAATCTAATCTTAGTTGCCTGTGGAACGAACAGTTTTGGATTGGGTACTGTAACACATCATACCATAGGTGCAACATATTATGATAGACTCTCCGCCTAAAAGCATATTTAACTACAAAGGAAATTTGGTTGAATATGTTTTTGTTGTGGTTGTAAGAAACGGAGAAGAGTGTTGTTCTCTTTAACTAATATTTCTTCTGCTTGTTCCCCGTCCGCTGGTCCATTCAAACTTTAAACAGGTTTACAATGTACTGTGTTTGAATATATATTTTTTGTATTTATAATTGTTCGACGAAAAAGGTTTGACATCTCACACTAAATCTTTGAAGAAATTTTATAAGAATAAATGAATAAATCTTTCGGTCTCGAGTTTCGTCTTTCGTCCATATTTAGAGAATGTCGCGCTGTATAAAGTGTATTTAAAAAAAAAACGGCAGTTGAAAGGCTTGAATTTTTTGTGATCAATATATAAGATTAAAGTGAACGAAATATGGAGAATTTGTTTGAATTTATGTTCAAAGCGTGTTGTTGTTATTGGCTTTTTTTTACTACCCGACCATGTATAATGTACATACACACAATGGTTCGTTTCTTATTATGGTTTGAGGTGAGAATACAATATTCTTCGGCATCTTTCAGTGTGAATATAAATTGCATATTTTAATAGGATAAAGCACATCAATTTGAGCACCTCGAAGAAAATATATATTTCTATATGTACAACGTTGACCTTCTATGCTCGGCAAAGGTTATTCGATATGTTTGAAGGAATAAAAAAAAACGAGAATTGAGATGCAGTTCAAATTACAATTTATGTACGAAACCGTGTATAGGGTGGAGCATCTATCGCTTTCATGGTTTAAAAGGACAGACAATTTTTGAACTTTTTTCAGAATAATATTACCGGATACGAATATTATATTTGAGATGTTGTGGCCACAATTGCGTTATTACCATCTCCGCAGACATAATTACATTTTTAACAGTTTCTTCTTAGTCATCTGTTAGTGACAACGACAGTTCAAAAATAGTCAAATTACTGTTATTAGTATTCTGTTATATAGCGGAATGTATATGACAAAACAAATGAAGTAAAAGATTTAGCATCAGGATATAGCTTCAATGGAAGGATTGATAGATTTGCTTGGAAACACTTCTACTTATTGCAGCCATTTTTCCATTTAAAAAATAAATTAAAAGCCAAGAGATTAGCGATCAAGAATGACAAGCGTCATGACACGTCATTAGTATAGCAAGCTGAATCAACAGTTAGGAGTAATTAATAAGCTAGGAGTCACGAACATAATTTTCTTTTATTTTCAACCGCACCAATTGGTCTAGTGGAATCCGTGGCACCAAAGGCTACAGTGAGAGTGATGGAAAACTCGGTAGTGGTTGCAATTCTGATAGCAATGGTACAAACAATTGGTTCCATGGACTCGTTCTAGTACAGAAATTACGATTTTCCTTCGAGCAAGCATTTTTTTTTTTTCGAGCAAGAGCCCATTGAAACATCTAGAGACCTTGTTAAAAACGTTGTACTGACGTCGGGAAAATTTCATTTTTCCAGTGACTTGTTACGCTCTGGCCACAAACAAATCACTTGAAATGAAATTTTTCTCCTTCTGTGAACAAATAACTATTTCTTGTGTGCGGTGTGATTAACCATATTCTCACTGCTCAAAAGGCTATGAGAAAATGACATTTTATTGCCCCTTTGTCCGATGACAGTTCGGTGAAAAAAATATCTATTTTGTACCCTCTTGTTTTGACAGGGGAAAAAATGTTATCACCCAAACTGTCACATTTGGTTTTGTTTTGGAAAATTGAGTGACAAATTGACGTTTTTGTTTCAAATAGCTATAATAGCTAAACGTGGGTTTTTGACCACCGAGCCAGCGTAAAATTTATGTCATCAAGTCAAGCGAAATGTGATTTTAACACAGTGGAAAATTCGTTTGCTAATTTTTCTGAGAAAACCAATGGTAAAACCGTAACTAAGGGCGTGAAATTGTTCTACAAATTTCAAGATCCGCGAACGTGCACCGCGCATACATTTTTTTTGCAATAAAAAAAAAATTGCAAGCCCTTTTAAAAACCGGCAAATAACGTATGATTATAAGCGAAACAAAGATCAAGGCGCCAGAAAAATAACGCAATTCTGCATAATTTTTGTATTCGAATTGTTCGGTGGTTTGATTTATGCTTCAATGATGTATCTCTTGTGCTTGTAATTTTTTTATTTATTTATTATTTTTTTGTACATACGCTGTTCGTTCATCTCGTTGTTCTTTTACTCTCGTATATATGTGTTTTTCTGCTGATCCCTTGATAATGTGTTGGTTCGTTATTATGCCGGTCAAAATATAAATTTATGTTACGAGAGAGATTTTGTTTTGTTGTCGATGGTTTTGCATTAAATTCGATTTACATTAAAATATATTCCATACACCAACCAAACAACCAACAATGAAATATGGATAAAGAAAAGTATTTTTATCCATTTTAATATCGTTATAAGTAACACCGGGCACCAGTGTGCCTTGTGTGCACTTTATAATATTCCATTAAAATTGTGGTATTATACACAGAACTCTATCTGATCTATTGGATCACGTTTTTGTGCCGCTTGTAAATACAATTTTTACAATTTGGAAATAGGTAAAGTAAACAAAGCACAAAGCTTATTATATGGGACGGAGGGAGTTTGTATATCCGAATAATCTGATGCATATTTAAAATGAAATTCATGTTCACAATAGTAGGAAGTCAAACGAAAATATGTGGGTTTTGATTGCAAAGCTCATATAAGGAGAAGATGAAAACAATTGTTTCAGCGTCGATAAGAAAAATTGCGTTCAGTGGCTTCAATGTACCATAAATATCAGTTTATGCTAGCAATGGTTATTGCATTGTCTCTACACAATGAAGGCTCTATAAACGGAAAACGACTTTATGGATGAACGGTGTGCATAGAGTTACTGTATTCAACATGAATGTAACGAATAGGAGACAAGCTTTTTATCAGTCCGAAATGAATGAAATTACCGAAACATTACCGGTGCCATTTTCGATTTTTGTCGCATTTACACCGAAAAACACGTACCTTTGATTGTAATATCTCGAATCGTTCAGTGTGATATGAAAATTGATTTAGTGAATTGATGGCGACATGCGACAATGAGACTTCTAAATGATTACTTTTCATTGCGAAGCGTTCTGCGAAGTGTTTCCAAGACAAGGTAAGAATCTTCTGAAGGTTCCAGCGTTCGCTTTTTCATTAGTTCGAACTGCAAGTATCTCTATCTGGATTGTGCTGTTAATACTCTTTCAGAAAATCTGTTCATACAATCGTTAATGACGACAAAAATAAGCGATAAGCTCTGGCTTAGAAATCACAATCGATCTCTCACAAATAGTCCCAGATCAAAATGTAAGAAATTATTTTTTAAAACAGCCGACCAAAATCGGACGCATTTTCCATTGGAATTTCTAATATGTGCCCAGAAAGATATAGGACCCTAGAAGCAAAAACCACTTTCATAAAAGTTCTTCGAAGCTTGTGTGGCGTGTGTGAGGTGATCAAAAACCAAGCACTTAAACATTTGAACTTTTCATATTTCATCGTAGATGCTTCCAGACCCCCATAGGACCCTAGTTACCCCGAAAGTGCATGTAATTACCTTTCTAATGCTTCCCACACGACCATGTACATTTCGTGTACCTCGAGAAATTTCTTTTAGAAAAGCGTAAGTTTTCAGTCTTTTTCGGTTGAAAACTTCAACTGCACATATATCAGTGTGAATGAAATTTAAACCCAATATGACCCTTTTTTCCCCGGAAGTACATGTAATACCGTTTTAATAACATAACACCCCACTCGACCAACTGGAGAAGCTTCTGTAAGATAAGTGCAAGTTTTCGGTTTTTGATCATCTCACACTAGCCACACAAGCTTGGGAGAATTTTTTTGTTGAAAGTGGTTTTGGCTTCTAGGGTCGAATACCTTTCTGGGCACTTATAAAAAATTGACGTTGATTCTTATGGCTATCATGGGTTGAGCTGTATAAAAGCATCAGGCCGACATCCGAGACATAAATCTTTAAACGAAACACTTAGAAGAGGTATAGTTTCTGCAGGAGTTCCTGCAATTTTGGAACCACCTGGAGTCGCGCGTGAAGATGGAAAACATCCCGATGGACTCACCTTGATATCTTGGTCTGCTGGAAAATGTTTGCTGTGGGACGCAACTTGCCGAGACACAGTTGCAAAATCGTATTTGATGAACAGTTCAAGACATGTTGGTTGGGTGGCAAAAACGGCAGAGGATAAAAAGATCACACTATATAATTCTTTAATTGGCCAATACATCTTTGTTCCTTTAGGTTTTGAAACGCTTGGTCCATGGGGTCCTCATGCAAAGCAATTTGTTTCCGAATTAGGCAAGAGAATCTCGAATATCACTAACGAGAAGAGAGTTACGCTTTTCCTTCGGCAGAGACTATCCATAGACATTCAACGTGGAAATTCAGCTTCTGTACTCGGTACATTGCCGTCAACCCAGTCATTGGACGAGGTTTATTATCTTCTATCGAATGAGAATAAAAAAACGATAGTTAATGTTTTCCCCTGATTCTCCTGAATCAGGCCAGTTTCCATGGTTCTGGATAAATAGAGTAGGGTAATTTTTGTTAAGAATAGAAGCCACTCCATGGGTGGAATTTGTGTCATGTACAGGTACTTTAGGATTAATAAAAGAAAAATATCAACGAGAAAATATAAAAAATTCCAATGAAAAATCCGTCCGATTTCGGTCGGCTGTTTTTCAAAAGAATCCCTTTGTAAGTCAAGTAATAGATGTCGCTTCAAACCTATTACCAATAGTTAGATCAAATGAGTTACCAGACTCAACAATGTTATCGTCGACATGCTTTTCTGTCTTTGATGGACAGTAGATACACTCGAAACCAAGGGTCAGCTTTTTTTCTAAAATTTCTGGAATTTCATGAATTCCAAGAATTTCATGGATTCCAAGAACTTCATAAATTTCCAGAAACTTCATGATTTTCCGAGATTTTCAAGAATTTCGAGAATGGAATCTGACAATTTTCAGGAATTCCAAGAATTTCAATTCCTGAAAATTCTCGAAATTCTCAATTCGAGAATTTTCAAGAATCAATTTCTTAAAAATATGCCCAGCAAACAGTCCGAAGTTTGAACTTTTGTTGACGAACACAAAACCTTAGCACATCGTCTGACGAACTCATAGTTGCTAGACTGAAAGTCTTTAGTAGTAACTTAACGTTAGTTCATCCTCTCAATGACATTAATTATAATTGAATTTCATTAACAACCAGTTAGGCCTTTAATCTCAGTCAATAGAAAATTTAACTACTGTAAGACCTTCCCAGGGGGACCATGCTGATTTCTGATGAACATATGCAGATTTTACAGTATATTGACTTAACAACTTGGCTCATTAATTCAGGTTCAAGGAGATATGTTCCGATAGTTCGAATGTATACTTAATGATCGACACCACACACAGTCAGTCAATGCTGTTCTTGCTTTTCTTTTAAATATATTTTGATTTGCACTGTCACTTCCAATGAAAATAAATCTCTTTTACGTGACTTTTGACCGAAAAATCACACACAAACATAATACAAATCATTTCTCTCAATCAATTGATGTTGTTCGTAAACGAAAAGAATAACATAGCTAACGCCGACCCGTACGAAACACCTATTCGTATCAAAAGCCTTTAATGTGAAACTCTTCATTTCTCTTACTTCATTTTCTTCTCTGCTGAAAAACTATTCTCCCTTTAAAATCACTTACATTATCCACTCTTTGCCTTGTTATCATATACAACTAAATTACCGGAGGCAATATAGACAGCCCCGTACGAAGACAAATTTCATAAATTCCTATTTGAACAGCTATATACCGCTATATTTACCTATATTTCACTGTAAATAAACATTTCACAGAGGAATATGCTATTATATAGCTCTATATGCCTGTATATAGCTCAATATAGCTGTATATAGGTATATATAGATGTCCATATATGGAATCACTGAAACCCCTCACACTTAACACATTATTTCCATGTTAACAGAAACTCTCTAAGCATCATTTTTCGCACTTTATATCGTTTTACTAAAATCCAATATGGCCGCCGGCAGCCATTTTGTTAGGAGACCGGAAATAGTACCGACGCTTTACATTCGTTAATAACTTTCAAACAAAAAAAAATTCATGAAATTCGGTCAAAATTTACTCGAGATATTGTCAAAATACACCACGTTCACTGTACTTCCGAGTAGCCAGATAAGAGCTCACTCCAAGAGACCTAGCTCACGCTCCGGAGAACATAATTTCATAAAAAAAATTTCCCTGATTGGTACGGTCAATACCTATCTAATAAAGCTAAAACAGACGAAATATGTTCAAATGTGGCCGACCTACAAGCAAAAACTGCTTGCCGCCCTGTGCCTGTTCCACACCAAGGGGTCTAACTCACGAGTCGGTCATCCGATTTCCATAAACTTTTTTTTTTGTCGATCGGTATTGTAAATACCTTTTATTTGACGTATCACTTACAAGTTTAACGTTTAAATGTCCGGAGATATCTTCGAAAAACCGTAAAGCACTTATTGGGCCACAGCTCGGGAGGGGTCGATCCAAAATCACTCATCTTCGAACTTAGCCTGTCTTTTGACATTACCAAACGGGAAAAAAAAGAATTTTCAAAATCGGATGCGTTTTACTCAAGTTATCGTGCAGACAGACAGACGGACAGACGGACAGACGGACATATTTTTTTTCGCGGATTTGGCATCTCTAGACAACCACAATAGGTTTCCCCTTACTCAGGGAGTCCAATTCGACGTGTTACAAACGTATGCGTAAACCTATAAGACCCCAGTACTTCGTACGGGTCTAAAAATGGAAATTCTCGTCCAACCGAAAATGTTCCCAAATGAATTTACATATATCTACGGAATGGTCATCATCGTTATACACATAAATAAATTTTAATTTAAACCACAACAAAAAAAAAGAGTTTCATTCAATTCAAGAAGAACGCGAGAAATAACCACGCGGTATGAAAGCAACATTTTTTTTTTATTTCTTATTGTAAATCGATCGTCAAAGATCGGCATGGATGATTTGAGTATAAAGACGCGTCTGTTTGACGCCTTCCAACGTCTTTAAGAAAATGCAACAACAACAACAACAAAAAATAATTTTTTATTCATTTAAGCATCACGATTTTAATCCACCATAAGTTCAATCATTGTGTGTTGTTCAACAAAATGTACATGCAAATGCACACACAACGTACTCACAAAATATATAAAATTCATATTGTTGTGGTTTAGAGTTGGTAGAATATAGAAATTGTTGCATTTAAAATTGTTTCAATCATAAATACGTTTAAATTAGAGTGCATCAAAGTGGATCTGTACTGAGCAAATGGACTGTTTGGTATAAATAATATGGCAGTGAATTACGATTATGGTCGGGTACTATTTATAGGAGAACCAAAATTTTTAGTGCTCTTCACAAACAGGCGAATTAGCAGATGAAATGAAACTACGAGAAAAACAGATGAGTAAAGATTAGATAGCGAGAGATTTGCATTTCCGAAAGCAATTCACTTCAACATGAGCATTTCCGATTTTAAATCTATGTCAAAAACGCGATAATTTGTATTTAAAAACGTTGGGTAATCCAGAATCTATACTCAACCCTTGTACAACGACTAGTGATCTCGGAGCAGGACAAGTTTACCAGAACCTGACCTGAAAATATCTTAACTTTGACCTGACCGGATTTTACCTGAAACCTGATTACAGTGATCAAGTCTGGCCTGACCTGGCATCTGACGGGTTGACCTGAAAATGTGGGTTAAGTGACCTGACAGGTATCAGAAATTCATGTTCATGTCAGGTTTCTCTGAAAAGACATGTTAGAGGGTACCGAAAACAGTTTTTCGGCAACAACTCAAGAAAAAATTATTTTAAATTTTTGTAATATTTTACGAATGTCGGCCTAGGAAGAGTATACGCACTGCTTGGTGCGAGAGTTATATGACTAAAAATACAGTGAATGTTCGGAGAGTCTGGATTCTCTGCACCTTCGTTGTTCCACGGAACTGAGTATGGCCTCACCCACTATCGTTGCACATATAAATGAACCCAGTACTTTTGTGCTGCAAACCCACAGATGTCCTGGAAAAAAAGTTGGTGCCAAAATGCAGA
The DNA here is from genome assembly GCF_014529535.1 of Bradysia coprophila. Taxonomy (NCBI): domain Eukaryota; kingdom Metazoa; phylum Arthropoda; class Insecta; order Diptera; family Sciaridae; genus Bradysia; species Bradysia coprophila. The sequence goes on from NW_023503464.1 coordinate 778,916, forward strand.
TTTTTTCTTTTTTTCTGAGTGCTCTACAGCTGGAACAGCATCTGGAACGGTACTACGGCAGTCACATTGAAAAACGAATCCAACGAGCTATCACTCATTAAAATCGGAGACCGTTTGTTCCCAAAGTTAAAAAAATCGCATGAAGATTTGGCGATATGACTCTTAAACTCAAGTTTTTGAGTAATGGCAAATTACATTGGGTGCTCAGGAAATCATTCATTTCCTGATGAATCAATTTTGTGATACGAGACGAACCTTGTTGCTTAAAATTTAGCCCCAAGTTAAGAACTTATGGCCTACCCCCTTCGAAAGTTTTATATTACAATGTAATTAAATAATTACATTTAGCAGTTTGCCCAACATGCAAGTGATCATTTTACAGAGTGACAAATTGGTATGTAATGCTCAACTTTCGCAGGGGGCAGACAACAAAATACTTTACTTGGAAATGCCTGGTGGGACAAATAGTGAAAATGACAATAGTGAAATAGTTTTAAACAATAGGAGTAATAGATTTGATTATTACATGGTGATAAACTTGCCGTTTGCTTCGCTTTTCACCATACTCAGGTTTCGCACCTTTGTGTATAATAAACTCTAAGATGAGGATCTTTAGATGAAAAACGTCTTAAACGCCTTAAACACCCTCATACTGGAAAATTTCTCTGATTCAAGGCAGGTAGTTGGAAACAAATGATTATTGATCTGTGTTTTTGCTTCTCTTTTGAAGCACCCTAATCTCTCATCGAATCTTAGAGATTAATAAGTCGTTTGGTCTAGTAAGAAAGTTTTTCGACCGTATAATTTAGAACACTCCAAAGCACAAACTAAACTTTTGCTAAAAACTGTTCAGCGAATTTAGTTGATCGAAAAAGCCATTCGGAATTTATAAGCTGACGACGCATTTTATTTTAGGAAGACTCGGTTCATAATCATAATTTAGCAGATCTAAGTCCAATAATTCCAAAATGTTTGAGAAAAGTTCAACATTGTTCAACAAACGTGAAGACTATACAAATCTCAACCGATATTTTATGTTATTCGAATCATTGTTTCTCTATAACTCTGTAACATGAGTAGGAAGCTTTATTTTCTCCAGATACATTGTAGCTATACGAAACCATATTGCACCGTATAATGAGCTACCACCCACATTCAACATATTATAGATCTAACACCATCGATTATGGCATTTGAAGAAAGAGAAAATGGTTGGTGTAAATTGATCGTCTCTTAACGGTGCATTCAAATTTATATTTTATGTTCGTTTTACTATTCAAAGTGGAACTTAACGCGTTTTTTTAAGTACAACCTACGATCCTTGCTAGACAAAGTATTGTATGGAGAATGTTGTTATAAGCCATTGAATAGAGATGGTGAGGTTTTCTTCTACAATTTAATTTATGCGCTAGCACGCGATGAGAAAAGATTAATAATTTAAATGATATTTGTTCGAATTTTTAACGTCAATTACACAAATGAACTTTCTGGTTTCACAAATGGATTGGAAACTTCGCATGAGTTAGCGCAGTTGGGTTGGGGTTCAAATTTCAATATTTTTAGCGAAATGTTTGCTTGTTTGTACGATGCTGAAAATTCGGAAAAATTCCGAATAAGTCTGACCAATTTCCGAAAAAAATAGATTTTTTTAAGAATTTTTCTAATTTTTTTCCGGAATTATGTCAGACTTATTCGGAATTTTTCCGAATTTTCTCCGAATTCACTCAGTACAGTACAACATGTCATGCAAAATTTTCAAACGAAGCACCTAAATTTTACCAAAAAGAGTCCATGGTCACTACATTTCGTTTGCCTTCAAATTTGACACTTGTCAATTGAGTGTTCATGCTAGGAGCAGTCGATTCGTCGATTGTAGTTAGCAATCTCAAGAATTATAGAGTGGACCTCTTCGCACAAGTTGATTTCGATAGCACACCGGTTCATCCATCATAATCTTCATACGTTTCTAACAATGTCAACCTGCTTGACATTTTCCTTATGTTAGTTATCTGTTCGTTATCGACAACGACAACCAAATAAGCAATGAACGATGACTAGTTTACTTAAATAACAAACACATGTTACAACGAATGAAGTAACAGATCTGCAATCAAACCCTATTTAGTGATGAGACAAACCAATGAAGTAGTAGATTGAATGATTTATAGTGCGATAGGTAGACAGACTAGTTGTATTGTCACTGTAAGTGTTTACATCAGGCACAATTTTTGGCAAACCTTTTCTCACATTTTCCTTGACTTTGACATATCTTCCTTAAAAGCGAGTGATTATTTTGAAAAACAGCCCACTGAAATCGGACACATTTTCCAGTGGATTTTTTATGTGTGCCCAGTTGAGGGATCATTCAAAAATGACATCCGATTTTTTCAGTGCTGTTAACAGCTTTAAATAATTAATAACTTGATAAAAATGCACTTTCGTGAGTCAAATATGTGTTCTTCTCCCATAATTGGGTAGAACGCACATTAGACTTTCCATAACGCATATTTAGAGAGCTATTAATGATTTAAATCTGCTTGCACCACTGAAAAGGGGATATCATTTATGAGGAACCATTCATAAGCAAAAAAAAACTTTAGAAAAAATTCTCGATGCTTGTGTGGTTGTGAGGTGATCGAAAATTTGATCAATATTTTTGGGAAAATTGAAAGAAGGTAGGAAAATTCGGAAAAACATAGGAAAAATGTTTTCCCAAAAGTAGTCCCTGGTTTATAGTCAAGTTTTTGTAACTTAATTCGTACCTCTAAGGCGATAAGTTTTTACTTCTTCAGCCTTTTATCTGATTTAGGATCAAAGGATGGTCAGAGAACATAATCGTCTAGGTAATTCTAACGATATAAAGTAAATCAGACTACACGACGCTATAGTTCCATTTAAAAAAAACCTATTTTTATCAAAGTGCCATTTCGAAACCATAAGCCCACTTCCTTTGAATAAAAAAAGGTTAAAAAAAACGAGCGTCTCCATACCAACATAATATTATTAGGTATACAAAGTCAATCACATGCCTACATCGATACGATATTCAAACACTGCAAATTATTAATAATTACTATTTTCTATCAACAAGCATGCTCTACAAAGTAAACGAGAGGCGCCACACACTCATTGGAATCAAAATCGAATTAAGAAAACATTTTTATTATGCCACTCTTTACCACTCAATAATTATAAATTTATCTGTTTACGTCGATATAATACTTTCTTCATCTTCTTCTGATTCTTTTTGTATGCTTCTTCAGCATCGGTCAGTATTGCCTTGTCCATTACCTATCTCGAATGGTTTAATAATTCCGGTTAAAATAACAAAAAATTAAATTACAAAAATTATTTAGTCTTGTCGAGGTGTTGTGTTATATCTGGAACGTAAACACCACCAATTGCGAATCATTTATAATCAAATTTAATAAAAATAACGAAAAACATAATCGATATTTTTCTCTAATATGCTTCTCACATAATCATGGCATACATGTATTAAACACACACCCAATCTCATAAAAATGTTTATGGGATTCGTTTCTTAAAGCGTTTTTAATTAATGTTTTTAACGTGGTCTAGGTGGCCTAAATAAATGCACCAGAGCACACGATTAAATCGGGACAAACATGAAAAACGGATATATACATAAATGTGATACACATTTCTGTGCTGTGTACGAGAGACAGAGATCTCATTCGATCAGTGTATCGCTGTTGATGTCTTTTCAAGTGTGAAAACGAACGCCTTTGCAGATAAATACACCGTGTGTGCTGATGTTATTGTAAAATGTTATAACGATGGCTGTTGGGTTTGGTTGGACGGGGACAAAAAAAAAACCAACCAACATAAAACTGCAGAGAAGTTAACAATTGAGGTGCATAATAAGAAATTCAGTTCGATTGTTTCGATCATCATCGTTATGAACACAAAAAAATCACTTCACAAACGACAATGGCGATGATTCGATAAAATGTGGTTTTCGCTTGAAAATTCCAGACGAAAAACCACAAGAACAAGCGAAACACAAAAAAGAATATTTTTAATGCGCTTTGCGAACCAGAATTTATTTCGTAACGCTGTGTTCTAAGATGATGCACGGTAAACGATAAATGGGATGAAATAATGATCGTTTTGAATGGGTATACTGCTGTGCATGTGTTTGATTTTGAGATAACCACGGGTTCAAGTACTTTTCGTTTGTCTTCGATGTGAGAAGGCGGAGTAATGCACACTAAACGAGGACTACCCTCGTCAGCGAGCTTCTAGCACTTAACAATCGAAGAAATAGTTATTTACATGACTAGGGATAAAAAATTGAAAAGTCCCGTTTTCGTGTGAAGTTTGTTGATCCGAGGCGAAGCCGAGATTTTCCGCTTTTATCCCGAGTTTTATAATGCACTTTCCTTGCTATATGCGTCGAAGACCGTACGTTTTAAGTTTCAAGGACTACTTTTGAAGCACTAAGCATGTAAAGTCCAGTACATACCTTTCGTCTGTTTATTGACCTCGGCTTCGCCTCGGATCAACTAAATAAACACGAAAACTGGAATTTTCAATTGTTTAAGCCTTGTTATGTAAATTACCATTTACCGGTGTGAGCTCTAGGAAACTGAAAGACATGTCAATATGAAACAGAAGTCACACAGAAGTCTCGTCTCGTACACCAGTTATGAGTACGACGACGTTATTTATGAACGGCTTGACTTTTTATTTAGATTTATCAGGGTGGGACGATCACCTACGCGAACGACTTGTCTTACAAGGAAGTCTTTAGTGAATTCCCATGTACAGTTTTAACTCAAGTGTCTAGAGATTATCACTTTTTTCACAGCCGTTGTATAATTTTATAGAATCCGGCACAACATCAGACAGGCCAATCGGACCGAAACATATTAATTCTTAAAGAATCCAATTTTTTCCAGCACGCAATTTTAATTGGTAAGGTGCTCGTCTCACCCTACACCCTAAAACTGGCAATCAGAACGAAAAGTCACAAGAATTTGACAGTACCTGTTGCATGAAAAGGTAGAAAAACATGTCTCATCTAACTGTTAGGTCCTAAAAACACGTATTCGTACAGTCATCCGACGATTGTAAAATCTGCTCAATCATACTCGTTATACAATGATCACAATTTCAACCCAACTATTCCATTTCTATTGAACACACATAAAGTGTTGCATCGTTGCTTGTAAAGATATTTTCAAAGAACACCGGCATTGGGTTGCTGCTAATTAAGTGTGACATACGAATGTAAGAGGAAACGTTTTGGCCTCTGCAACGAACACACACAAGTGCGCATATAACACACAAAATATTGTTGCATACAGCTACAGCAGTACAGCATGCATTTTCGTATGAAAGATTCTACCTTTTACCATTCAGGCATTATAATGAGATACCGAAAAAATAACTCTGACAATGGGGGCATTCGATAGTTTCTATTGGACACGGGACAGAACAGAGAGCATTTTTTTGATGCAAATAAATTCTGCATTGTTATACAACGCTGAAGAACGATAAAAAAGAAGTGTAAACCGATAATACAAAGAGCGTTTTAATACGAACGAAGAAAGAAGAAAAAAACTCAGAATTTTTTGTCTCGTACGAAGTACTATCGGCTATTCGGTTTAATGTGGAAGTTTCTTTATCCAGAGAGGTAATCTAAATTGTGGATTTTATAATGATGTTCCTAGGCGTCTAGGTTTCGCACTAGCTATCCGTATCATACTGTGTCCATGTTATGCCACGTTTTCGCTAGCGGTAAAATAATGACAGATAGTCCATACATTTTATGTCAAAATTTCATTTCACGGCTGACGTATACTTAGCTTAAGCGGCGTTCCTACTCTTAGGCTTCATAATCTGTGTGGTTGAGATATCAGTTGCCCTCAAAAGAAAAATTACAGAAAAATTACATGGATGACGCAACCCATTTTCATGACATTGAGGAACCAGAAGTTAAATCAAAATAACGCCTGTATGTTAGCAATCCTTTAGGATTTCTTTTGGTGTTGATTATATCTCCGCCTAAAGTTAGACTAAGATATTTGTACAATCAGAGGCAGTGAAATTTTATTCGTCTTTTCACAGTTTTTAGCTCAGCTGTTGCTTACTCTGAAAGGAAAACGTGCGATTGTATAGATGTGAGAGTCTAACAAAGTTAGACATTGACTTTGAATGCAAGACGAGGAAAAGCACGATAGCACAAGAGACCAATCAAGATATATCTGTTAATGAAAAAGGGGTAACTATTTCATGGCTTTTCATAGTCAAAATATTGAATTCGATGTGAAATTCAGAAACTTTTACAAAATTGTAAATTTGAGCATCCTAGTATACGGGCTCGTATGGGTCTTATCGCATCAGCGATCTCAACTGGATTCAGTCAATCGGACCATATTTGAACAATGTTATGTCCGGCTAAGCATTATTAGGCATAGACATTTCGTTGTATTTGCTTGTGACATTTTGAATGTTTCTAACGTTTTTTTTTTTTTTGAGTAAATATGTAAGCAAGTTGTATTATTCGTTTCGCATACAAAGAGACGTAAGCACCATCGGTACTGTTTATAGAGCTTAATAAGGCGAACAACTGTTCCAACTGACTAGATAATGAATCTTCGATTTAGCTATAATCGGTTTTAGCATTAAAACATTATTATGCGAAAAGGTTCGACTTTCTAAATGAATTCGAATCCAAGCACATAAAACATAATAAAACATTTTCTGCTGTCTAAGCACCACCGGTCCCTTGCATTTATGACCATTAATGGTTCCGCAATAAATCCAATGTGGCCTCTCTGCGCACACATAAATGGATTGAACAATTTTTATTTTGTTCCGATCAAAAATGGAAACGTCAAGTCGAATAATAACGTAAAGTTGTGGTATTGGATAAAATGGGGCGTTGGTTGGTTTGTTAATTCTTTTCGTTTTCTTGCAAGATTGTTATCATGACTTATGGTCTTGAAGATCCATGCAACTTATGGCTGGCAAAAGGATATACCATGTTTGTGTGGTAAAATATACGGAGATCAACATGCAACCAAGTTTATTGTCGATTTGTTTTAGTTTCTTGTTTTTTTTTTCCTGATATTCATATGGAAGTTTAGTTATAGTGTACAATGAAAGCCAAGATGACTCGGAATGATATACACATCCCATCAACATTCTGGGGTTTATTTCTCTTGAGAAATAATTGGTCTGAGGTGATTTAACGGACAAAATATTTATTTTTGCGATGAAAGATTAATTTCTGTTACGTGCAGTTATAACAGGACACAAAGAAACATTGCTGGATTCACAACTCCACTGACATGTAAACGATCTTGTACGACGTAAACCCTTGCTATAATAGGGAAGGATGGACAATTTTAATGCTAAAATATATTTTACATGCCTTTGAGTTCCCTAGGACCGAAAGTGACCTATTACAGCAGAAGGGAAAGTAAGAGAAGTGGAGCTCACATCATGTAAAATTCATTACAAATTCAGTTAAAAATTAAAAAAGCTTTTGTGTAATTGTTGATCTCGGCTACGCCTCGGATCCACATCACACAAAAACTTTTTTAATTTTTTAACTTGGATTCGATTTGTTTAGAAGTCTCACCAAGAGTCTTTCGCGACCAATAACAAGTTCAATCTGGACCAGGGGCCGACAGTGACTTCCGACCCATGCCTCGAAGTATGCAAATACCTCTCGAGGCAAAATAGGCGCGTAAGTGATATCTCGCCTAAATGTGGGCTATACATATGAACACAAATTCGTCGTATTTGGGTTACGTCATATGAGTCATTCAGTGTGTGCATCGTTACCAATGCGATAGACTTGCTAGAAAAATTCCATGTGAAATTGACTGACGCGGAAATCGAACTCGGATCAATTTCGTTCTTAATATCGCCGCCGTTTATATCGAACCGTTGTTTTTACTGAGAGAATACGTTCTTTAATCACTAACCGTTTCTACCCTTTCTACCCCATCGAAACTAATCCCACTCGGACTTACAATTTTAATCCCAAATTTATGTCTGTGTTGGATCTACTCCTTCAATAGTAATTGATGCTTCAGACATCAGTTTACTAGACTGTTGTAAAGAATAACACAACATCACAGCATCGCTGTTAACCAGACAACATTTTGGTGGCACTATTTGTAGTCACTATTTCGCGGGGGTCACCGATCATCGTATTATCAACTTACCAAAAAAAAAAAATTTTCTTTCGTTAAAAAGGCATTCAGAAGATGTTTACCCATACGCGCTCTTGGTATTCGGATGTGATTTTTGTTTTGTTTATTTTTTGTATTCCTCTCGTATGAGAAACGAGTATTTAGCGTTTTAATAACAAAACACACTCCGTATCGTCGTTGTCGTCATGATAAAATATTTCTTTTCATTTAAAATTGTTGAAATTCGATATATTGTTTGTTTATGCATTAAAAACTCAATATTGTCTTAGAGGTTCGGACGGAAAAATATTTAATCAAAAAAAAAGTTCTTCTTCTTCATCGACAGTTTCGTCGGTTTTATTTACTTTAAATCTGAAAATATGATGAATCGAGTGTTTGTGTTTAAACAGATCATTGTTATATCGCTTCACATAACACAATGTTTGATTCCTCAAATATATAAGTCTCAAGTAGGTGGAATTAAGAAGAAGAGAAAAAAACGTCGTAATGTCTGCTGAAGTTATCTATCGTAACAACTAAATAATTTTAGGAGCACTATACGCCTCGTAAAACTAATAACATTTTCTAGAAATTTTAATACACACTTGACAGTGTTCGTTCATGCATATGTTTTAACAGATCGAACGAACGACATACGTGATATTGCTACACGTTGTACAAAACCTATAATTACTCGCTTGAATCATAATTGAATAGTTGGTTGATTATACACACTCTCAATTTGCATAGAAAGTAAGCTGCCAGAACGAATAAGATAACTGAATCTCTATAAAACGTTTTAAAACCGGCTCAGACATGGAAACAAAAGTTTCTTCCCGACAACTAGTCGAACTTTCCTGAGAATACAAAATTTGAAAATTGATTTTCAAATCATACAATTCCGGCTGGTTTGTACAGCAAAGGCTGGAACAAAAAAAAATCAGAAATATTTCCTGAGACCGTGGTTTGCGAGCTGATTCCTAACTTTCATGCCTCATAATGGCCAGTAATCTGTTCAAGACCTCCATGCACTTACGCCGTTTAGCTCTCCGTTTATGTGACATTTCTTTCCAACAATGGAACAGCAAGAAGTTTTCATTGTTTAAACAATTGGTCAAGTAAACGGTGTGCTATACGGCGTAAGTGCGTGGTGGCTCTCAATGATAATTACAGCAACAATAAGAGCAAATCTCTTTTAAAGTTCTCGTATCTAGTTAATATGTTCACATTAAGAGTGATATCGCCAAAACATCGAACAAAATCAGATAAATGAATAGCCGCACAAAAAACCTCAAAAAGGCGAAAAACAAACGAAATAAAGTGATAAAATTTCGTCGACTTGGGCTGGACTTCCACTAAAGTCGCTCCAACCCTTTGCAGTGAAACTTATCCAACGATGTTTTGCATGTTATGGTACTATAGAGGCTAGGCTCTCTCACCATACATACCATGTCTCGGACTTGTGTCACTGCAAACGCTTAGGTATTTCGGAAAATCACCTATTTTTTCATCTAAAGTCATTAATATCACCGTCAGGTGAACATGGACCTGGTGGTAAGTATACTCAAATTTTGCGTCTCTTCAAGACCTTCAAACGTAGCTAAACAAGTTTTTTCCCGAAATTGTTTCACTCGAGTAATTACAAAAAAAAACGATTTTGGGCTTTTTTTGGCAGACCCTTACTTCACTACCTCGATCGTTGAGAACAAAATAAATTTCATCAAACGTAGTACTACGTTTTACTCGCATCAGTTCAACGAATCGAATGAGCTATAACTCAATAAAATCCGTGACAGCTTGTCCCAAAGTTGTTCGAAGATTTGGCGATATCACTCTTAATGAAGTAAAATGAAGTGTTTTCTACGAAACATTGGGTGACAGATGTATGATTACACATACACATCGTGACATGATAGCTTCTCAGTGATGAATGCAAATACTAAAATTGGTTGAAGATGATGAAGAGAAATTGTTGGAAAATGCCATACTTCATTACAGCCTCCCGGCAATTATCTAGTGGTATTGGAAAGTATTGGATAAAGTATCCAGTAAAGAAATGTGGAAAAAATCTTCCTTTTACCACTAGACTTAACGAAACTGCGAAGAAAGTAGGTAGAACTACCACAAGAGATTCTATGGTTGAAAGAGTAGGTTGGCTTAGGACTTGAATGAAGCGTTTGATGGTCGATATTTGGTCACATTATCTGGCCACTACTCTAGTTGACAGGCAGAAATACTAGTTTGTTCAGAGACCTCACTAACAGCCTTTTTCGACCAATAAAAAGTACAGTACGCATCAATACAATGAATGTACATACCAAGTATGGTCGATTCTTCAAAATCGGTCGATTTATCTTGAACGTATTCATTATTCATGTGAAAATAATATGAAAATGAGTACGGGTGAATCCGCTTTTAGATTCGTTATGTCCTCACCGCAGCTTAACAAGACTTTCGAGCCACGCCTCGAAGTATGCAAAGTATCAAGTATAAGGAAAGTTAGGTATGTAAATGATATCTCGCCTAAAGTTAGGCTCGCACAACAGGGCCACTAGAGGCTTAGGTGCTAGGGAATTTTCCCCAAACACTTATACTAAAGTTAGGCTCAACAAATTCATTATTCAGGCTACGTCATCATACAGTCATTCAGTAAAGCTTGAGTGAACTTGAGGACGTTACCAATAAAAACTACTAGCAAAAAACTACTTTTATTAGGGTGGTGAAAGTGTCAAGTAGCCTTCGGAATTTGCATTTAACTTAAACGTAGTCAGTCAAAATGTAGAATACAAAGACAGGTGAATGTGACACAGAAAGCTGAGAGTTTGTTTGCAAGAGAGAGTATTGACACATTATTTAATGCGATAGAATTGCTAGAAAAGCCTCATATTGTTTTGAATCGAGTCCGGATTTTTTTTGGTGGAGTAACTGTACTTCCATAATATGCTTGATTGGTGATTGCGACATTCACCATTAATGTCCCAGATTTTCGTTATTATTACAACTGACATTGGTTTCCAATTATTTTTTTTTTCTTATTATTAATTGAGAATGAAATCCAACGTATGGTATGCAAATGACAGTTTGCAACGTTTAATTAAAAATAAAAATAAATTCATTCCACGCATTTGTGCATGTACTGCATGCATTGCTAAAATAATATCCTATAAACAAGCAACGTTGCTGAAATGTAAACGATTCACAATGTACCCCGTGCATTAAATTGGATTAATTTGTTATTTATTAAGATTTATCGCACAACATTTTTTATTATTAAATTATTTGCAAGAAATATGATTTTTCATTTTTATGCCAACACATCCCAACATCTTAGCTTAAGTCTTGAGTATCTCTGTCTCTCTTTGCATGTACATATGCACATAATAAATGATTCACATTCACGCTCGGTTGTATAATAACATCAACGATCAACAACAATTGTTGCTATAAATATATGGCTAAATGCTTCGAGTGCTTTTTCTCTTATTTTATTAAAACAAAAAATTTTACCATATGGTCAAAAGCGACTCATTTGGCACTGTTGTTCGCGGTTCAATTGCATCCAAAAAATATTATTAAATGCAATGATTGTGTTGTGTGGTGGTATACTTTCGTATGTTGGACTACAGTCGAAAGACGTAACCACTCAACAGCACCGTATATGGAATACAATTAATTGCCATCTTCGAATGTTTCATTTAATTGTAATTGGGAAAGAAAGCGGCTGTTTGAACCGTTTAATCAGTTCTCATTGATTTAATTAAAAACAAAATTTGTGATTTTCTCTCTTCAATTTAATGAAGCGAGCTGTGCTCCGTGCTCCAGACAGTCGATCGAATCGGGGTGTCAACAAAAATATTAATTTTGAAGATAGAAATTGTATGACCTGACAAAACTTTGACGGAAATATTTTGCACTGACAAAAAAGAGTTGGAAATCTTACCTGTAGCAGGTAACTCTGTCTCCCGGTAATCTACAATAGCTGCCACAGCTATAGTGACTTGCAAAAAATACAGCTGCTGCAGATAATGCACATTACCTGGAGATAAAGTTACCTGCAACCTGCTGCAGGTAAGATTTTCAACTCTTTTGTGTCAATAACTAGAAGTGACTGTTTTTCGTTGTGCATATCATCTGCTATCGAAAGCAACGATAAAAATAAACGATGACCTCTCCGGTCACTGATCTTTTATTTACCAAAATATTGAAAAATTGAAGTACAAGATTCTGTATAAATGTAAATGAGATTGATCTACACAATAGAAGTAGTAGATTCGCTTATTATTCGCTGTTTGTTAGCAAATTTAACTATTTGTCGGTATTTAGGTCGGTATTTAGATCGAATTTTTGCCATGAACTTGAACATTTGAAGGAACATGGAACAGATGTGGTAAAGCTGACTTCATTTTATCATCGGAAGAGCAACAGAGTCAACCAATTTTTTCTCATAAAATTCACGAGAGTTTTACGAATGTGAACTGTTCAATTTATGGATGAAACCGTGTCGATAAGGTTCTGTAAGCTTCTCCAAGGTTCTTGCCGCTAAGGGAATGACGTGAATTGGACAAATTTATTTGCGGCATCGTATTACCGCGGTTTCATATGAGTACGGTGGAAGACGTGGCCTTTTGTTGTTGTTTTGAATTGACGGACAGCAATATTAAAGTTGAAGTTTCGACTTGGGATTTACTAAGACCCTTGTATGCAAGGTTCATGGGTTCTTTGCAATATAATTGACCTAAAAAATGACCGACCTACTCCGAGCCTTACTCAACATCTGGCTTGATTCAACAGAAAACAACAACTTTGCCGTTCAATTCACCAATATTAGTACTTCTGCCCTGACAAACAGTTCATATAAAGTAATCCAAGTACAACGTTTGCAGTTCGTTTGGTAAACCAATTAACACGTTGACTCGAAATCGCATAATTTTCCAATTAAATAATGTTCACGCTAATTTATTCCGGTAAACACAGAACGCAATAATAATTACACAAAAAAAGAGCGAAGAAACTTTGGTGGATCCTATATATTTCGCTCGATCGAATTTGTTTACCAAAACAATTGCATTGTGGACGAGATATAATGCAGAGAAGGAGCGAGGTGAATTTTGTGTGTTGAGTCACATGGTAGCCGCACGGCAAGTTAAATAGAATTTTAAGAGACTCCAGGCAGTAAATGTATGACTGTCGTCTGCAGTCTCGGATCTAGTATTCAAAGAAGCAAAGTGTTGAGTGTCGTGACGTAATAAACATTCATTGACAAACGGCGAAGAAACAACACATAACATTCGTGACGTAATAAATGTCACACATTATTTTGTCTGTTTTCTCAGTTCGACAACTCAGGGAAGGGAACAGACTGGCTGGTGCCAAATTCCACAGTGTCGTGTAAATTGCAATAATTAGATTTTCAGCAGCAGACTTTGTTAATGAGAGTGTCTCGGTAAAGACCAGTCAACCCTACTGACTCTTCTGATTTTAATAGCTAGCAGATTTGTGTTGATTTTGGAGTCGTCGCAAGTCTACTCTTTCCTTTCCCAACGGATAATCACGTTAGCATCTTACACAAATGTAAGGACCGTGAAGTCCACTTAACATTTTTGGTTACCGGGAAAATTCAACCAGAGAGACAAAACATTATTTTCATGCCCAGTACGTCAAATTATTGGAAGCCACGGACGAGGCCTGAAAATAATGTTTTCTTCCCGGTAGCCAAGTCAAAATTTCCCGTTTTCCTAAAATTATGGCAAGAGTTCACATGGAATTGTAGTCCACATGTAAGTATTACTCATCGGTAAGTATATTTCACTGGGAAGTATTTCACTGGGAAGTATTTCTCTGGAGAAGTATGAGTCATTGGGAGTTATGAGCCATCGGGGTCTCATCGGGAAGTACATTTTACCGGTATATTTGAGTCATCGGAAGTATATCTCAACGGGAAATACTCATCGAGCAATATGAGTCACCGGGAAGTATAATTTACCGGTGAAAGTGTTCCTCATCACGAAGTATTAATAGTATCAGATCCGATAAAGACTTCTGGTTGATGAAGACTCGGTAAAAAAAACTGAGTTTCTCCTTTCTTAAGACGAATAATATTTCTTAGTCTCTGGCGAGAGTAAGATTTCCCAGTAAGCAATTTTGTTTCCCGATTCCTTCCCGGCATCCACGATACTTGAGAAATCGCATTATTTCCATTCCCGACCATGGGCAGAACAAAAAGAGGTGAAGTACACATCTGACAAGACCGAAAGGATTTATACTTATTATGTAAGACCGTAAGAGAGGACCCGGTTTGCAGTCAAGATCGATTGTATGCAGGGGAAAGAAAAACTTTATTCGAAGCATTGCGTCACAATATAACAGAGAAAGGAACGTAGAGAGTTGTTAACATTTTTCCCTCGGCATTACCGATATACACAAAAAAAACATCAGAGATTGTGTAAACCTCTCTACTCCTACAAGCAGGTATATATCGTTAACAAAACATCACAGTGCTCCACACACAAAAACGAACCACACGAAAAAAATTTGTAGATAAAAATTTCTGTCTAATCTAATTATCAACAAAATTAATTTCAAAATGTTCGATTAGCTGCTGAAATGCGCTTTGACGGATATTTCCGTTCTATAATGTAGTAGTATAACAGTGGAAAAAAGTGATGGTCCAATACGATTTGTTTATCAAAATAGAGCAGAAAAAAATTGCGCCACAGACATTCCGGAACGGGGTTTGATCAATGAGCAAAAAATAGTTTCGTTTTGCACTTACCATGGATAGCCGAATTCGGTTGCACGAAATACAGGATCAACACAGTAAAAATCACTGTTTTCAAATCACAAACTTGTTTTCCGATCATTTTTCCAACCATTTTGTTAAATATACCACAACTAATATTTACATCGGTAATGACACTTGAATCGGTCGTGAAACTTTTCAGTTTCTCAGGTTGGTTTTTCTTGGACACACTGCTTATTGATACCAGCAACTTTCATTCATAAAATTCTCTGCCATTCACTGTTAGATAATTGGAAGTTTTCACCGTTTCATTCGATTTATTGTCACTTTTGTCTTTCTTTGTTTATTGGATGGAACTGACTTGCTGGTACTTTGTTAAGTTTTCCGCTAGCGAATCATGCAAAACCGAGTGTAGTTTGGACGGGATTTTGAAGTTTTTCGAGTTGCACGCACAAAATTATGTCGATTTGACAGACCGAAACTGATGTTCGGAATGTTATTGTCATGCGGTTTTGTGACGAAGATATAGATGGTGCTGGCAGGAAGGTATTTTGATTTTTAAATTTAGGCGTACTTCGGGTTGAGCACGTTTTCGTAAAAGTTAGGTGTATCATAGTTTATAGTTATATGAGCAGATCTACGTAAAAACGTTTGGACACAATATAGGAATAATGATTTCTGATATTAGGAGTCAATTCGCCAAAACTTCGAACAACATAAAAACAAGCCATCAGCGATTTTCGGCGGGTACACAGTAATCGATTCAGGTGACCCTCCTGAGTCATTTGCAACAAAAAAGAATCCTCGAAATAATTATGTTTTCACGCCGGAAATCATGAAAAAATGATCTGCACTAGGGTGACCAAAATAGTTTTTGTTGCATATCACCAAGAATACGTAACGCATCTATCTGAAACTATGGTCATTGGTAGAGGTGTTGACGCCGCATAAGCTGGCCTTTAAAACATTTCGAAATTTTTCGTGTATGTGGTGCAGTAGCTATTTTAGGGGGAAAAAATTCCAACTTTTGGAGAGTGTTTACAAAAACTTGCAATGATAGACTTGGAAGATATGGGTGTCGTTGAGTAGGTAGTGACCTCTACTATCCATGATATCATGAACCTACCGCGGCACGACTTGCTGAGCTTCAATTTTGATTGAAGTGTACTAACACAAAAATTCTCTAGAATTCTAATTTTCTTCTCGTCTATTTCAATTTTTCGGACATATGAGACAATTTTAAATCAGGACTGCAGTTACTGGCACCTTATGCTTCGGGAAATTTCGTTTAGGGCCTATAAAATTTTAAACAAAACCAACTGATTCAATTGTGTCATATGTTCCTCGGGTGTATACCGACTTCCCAGTATGGCCAGTGCGGCACTGTATCAAGGGTATCGGTGCTTTGCTGAAAAGCATACATTTGGGCGTTTTTTAAGTACTGGATTTTAATTTACTTTTGATGATACCTTTCCACCAGAATACATTTTCAAAAATGTACGACCGCAATAACGACCGAAGTTGCAGGAAGAACAATTTATGGAAATTTCAATATCGAAAGCCTCAAACAATGTTGATGATGAGATCAAGAACGCCCTTGTCATCAGATGAAAATCGTTTCTTCCAAGATTTCAGCACGACGCAGTTTATGGTTTGAACTATCATGGGTCGAGTCTGTTTCCTTCCTCAGCATTGAAACAGAGATTCGGAGCGGTAACTGAAGTTAACGATTTAGGACTATTCTTTCCGATGTCAAACCAGTAGTAAGTAAATGATAGAAGGTGGTTATAGCTAACTAGCTAACGGGATCAGCTTCGTTGTCATCTGAGTGAGCTTGGAGTGGCATAGATGGCATAGAGTTTTGGGATGCTTGTTCAATTAAGAAGCAAGAACCCAGATCAAAGATCCTTTCTTCCCTACTCCCTCAGCTTTCTACCTCCCTGTTTTCAATAAGAAGTCGTTAAGCCATCTAATGTTGGTACATCCTCATCTTGGAATATCTTGGAATATCTTGGAAGGTGTGAAACCTGAGATCAAGTGTAAAATAAACGATCCCTAAGGATATTAACACCAGTACCAGTCGCAGTCAGCTCACATCATAGAGGAAGCAAATAGGTGTCAAAATGAAACCGTATTTCTTTACTACGAAAACTGGCTGAGGCTAAAAACACCAAGTATGCAATCATCACTCTCGGGGCCCAAAAACACGATTTCCAGAACAAATATTTTTCGTCTTGGTAATTAGTGCAACAATGTGGCAATATGGTTTGAAACAATGCACTGATGGACAGAAGTGTACGTGGAATCTCCGTCCTTCAAACTATTGGAATGTGCTTGAACTGACATTCTTCAAAATACCAAGAAGCAGAGTGAACGGTGAAAAATGATTGTTAGTCTCTGGATATAGGGAGGGAAAAGGCGACACTTTTGCAGCGAGTTCAGTTCGATACCAATTATTCATTACTTAAGTTCTCTAATCTTAGAAGATCAAGTGAAACTTGTTGATCAAAGGTTCGTAATTGCAGTTTTATGTACGCAACGAAAACGGACTTAGATTTAACTGACAGAATGTAAACTAAATTGACGTTTGAAGCCCTAATAGGGCTACGAGAACCTATCAAGGTATTCTATGGTAAGGTAATTCAGGCGAGAAACTATTGAATGAGCAGGACAATCATATGCATACTTGTCGACAGTGTCTACAAGAAACTTGCGATCCAAATGAAGTTTCTACCGTTTAAATAACGGCATGTAATTTCGGAACGGGTGTCCTCATCAACGTTAAACATAGATTCAGGTTTTTTGCGACCTAAAAACGTAACGGGACCAACTCATACTCCCAAACATACGAAAATGGCTTGTTGTCGAGCTTATCAGAAGGAACAAAAAATTGAACGAAAATTTCACTTTCGAGCATTACCTAGAATTCCCAACATGCTCCGGCACACTTTGAGCGTTTTGTCACTGAAACCTGATGATCGTGAAAATCAGAATGCGAAACCGAAATTCCTCCTTCTCCGCCCATAATCAGTTCAAAAGACCATGTGTGTTGATTGTGTTTTGTTGTTGGTTTTTTATTGGTTCTAAAGTAATCCTTCAAAGCTCATTTACTTAACGGCAACTTTAGTGGTTTTCAATGCTTGGGCATTCTTAAGAACTTTCACAATCTTCTGCTCTTCGATCAAGAAGGCGCGAACGATACGTTCCCGAACACATCCGTGGCACAATACACCGCCATAGGTACGACGAACGGTCTTCTGGCGCTTCGATATTCTGGATCGTTCACTCGGACGAGTCGGTCGAATTCCGTGCAATTTCTCTTTGCATTGGCCGCATTTTGGTACATTCTTACGCTTCTTAACGTACTGGTAAACAAGACGACCACCAGGCGTACGAACACTGGAAAGGAAGAGAAGGAAAATTGAGAAAAAATTCGTCAGCAAATTGCCGTGTCGTGATGACCGTTGGGTGGGACACTAAAATTCATTGATCTGAACACATTCTGGGATCCATTTCAAGCGACAAATTGCATGCCGAGCGTAAAATTGGCCACAAACAAAACACTTTGACATAACCTCACAAAAATAATTGTTTTCAGACACAGAATCTAGGCCTCAAAATTCACCCAACATTCATTTGATACCCGGTGATCGGTTAATTTGCCACTAGAATTATTGAACTTACATTCGCCGCTTGTTGGATTTTGTATTGTACGACAATCGTCGTCGGAGAGTCAATCTCTGTACCATTTTCGGGAAAAATCAACCTGAAACACCAAATAAATCACATAAATATCACCGTAAATCGATGCGTTGCTCTTTTAGGGCAATATTTCACTGATTCAATTCGATTTCGACATTAAATTCAAGCAGATGATCGACGATTTATTGCGATAAAATCGAGAAACATACCTTTTCGATTCAAAACAAAATGGAAAGGAAGTTGCTGTTGAGTTTGACAGCAGATGACAGATTTTTTTGACAGTGTTGACAGCAATTGAATGGAATACAGTGTTTTCAGAGAGAGATTTTGGACCAGTTTAATATAACTTACCTTGAGGTATATTGAGCGGTAAAAATTTGAATTTTTGGTGTGTTGAATTTTCGTGTAAAAATAATTTTGATTTTTGATTATCATTGAAACGAGAGGAGAAAACGTAAACAAATATGTATGGCGAGCATGCGAGGATTTTCATTGTGGTGTTATTCGACTTATTTTCGTCGTTTTTACGTCTTATTTTTGGGATTTTTAAGTTTACTTTGTACTCTATAAAGGTAAAAATATCTTAATATTCATTATTTGAGTGGTGTGAAATATTGTTCGCAGCAGTGTTGATACTGTAAAAGGATGGACATCGAAATATTGACAAGATACAATGAGAAAGTAAAGATGCATTATGGCGGCGTAGATCCGTACATGTTGGTTGATACCAAAGATACATTACCCGATAACATTCAATTCTATGATATACATAATTATTGTATCGGGAGACAGCTCATTCACGAAGGAATTGTTTAGAACCTATAAAACTTTGGGGCATATAAACTTTACGAGAGTGGCTGGGTCCAATCGGTAATGACGAAAAATGTTGCGACTGGCAAAGTTTCCGTGGCGTTGGTAATTTATATTGAGGAAGGGTTATGTATTTACGTGTCAAATAGAAACAAATGTGCGTGTTTCTAAATTCGGTAAAACAGTTTCCGTCTCAATGTAGCTTTTATCAGCCATTTCATTTGATGTTTCGACCGTGATGTCAGTTTCAATCAAACTTGGATCGGGGACGGGTAATCTGGCACACCATACAAATTGATGGTGTGCCAGATTCACCTATAGGCGGCGAATTTGGCACAATCATGACTTCTCATTACATGTCTTAAAAGGACGCATACTATGATGCGTGTGCCAGATTCCCCGATGTCCTTGGATCATCCACTTCATTGGACGTTTCGATTTGAATGCCTTCATCTAGATATTCTTCATCCAGATATTGTTCCTCATATCCCAAACGTAGAGTTGGGACCCGTCCGGCTTATCAACATCTGTGTATTTTTAAGCTTTTCCGACAAACACAATTAGAATATTTAGAACAAACGATCTAAGCTCACATTGATCACAATTAACTACCCGAAATAAAATGCAGGTCGCACACCCTGGCGTATTGGAATTGGCTAGCAAAAAAAATCAGAACGATTTATCGCACGAATCCATGCCTTTTGCCTAGCTTGCGTCAACGCCAAGACTTCGCGTTACGATTATTTAACATTGGAAACGCAGAAAATTTCCTTCCTTCACTGTATCCTTTCAAGGTTCAACCAATAATTACCCAATTACACAACAGGCATCGTAAATTACTGAAAGAATAATTAAACAAACTCTTAACATTCACCGGTTGAGTTTAGATTGATCTCCTTTGTTTATGTTGCCATCGATATTTTGCACCATCAGGTTTAAATATTGAGAAAAACCTTTGAATAAATAATTAATTACCTTTTACTACTTGTATGAAGAAGAAAAAACAAATAACATGTGAAAAACAAAACTCAAACTTATTTTGAGTAAATATTTTTCCACGCAAATTCAAATATTCGGACCACTTTATTTTGACATCTATACCTCAAGGTAAGTTAAATTTAACTTGTCTTCTCTCATTTTTCCTCTCTGAAAACACTGTATACACTCATTTTGGATGGTGACATCTTACGCACTAATTCGTAGACATAAGTGAGCTCTGCATAATAGATAGCTTTAACTAATGACGTATAGCTTATAAGTTTACTTATGCAATGAACGCCAACACCAGGTATGGTCGAATGTCATACTTTGTATGGAGCGGAGGACATAGCGATTTCATATAAACAAACTCACCTCTCAGTAGAGGTGAGTTTATTTATATGAAATCGCTATGTCCTCCTGTTTGTATGAATAGACCATACCTGGTTTATACTTTCATTGGACTTATAAATCCCAACTTCTAAGTAATAAGTATTGGTGTTATATGTCAGATAGTTATAAATCATAAGTGAAAGTCTAACAAACAAAGTAAAAATTTTCTGAAAGAACCAGGCAGTACCGGACTGGCTCGAAAAAGCCCATCGGGGGCTTCATGCACCTCAATTTAAAAAGGCCCACAAATTAAAAATTCTCATACAAAAATCCAAAAGGTCCATCGGGAATTCCCCGAATTCACCATATGGCCAGTCCGGGCCTGGAACCAGGTTAAGATAACTCTGAGTTAATCACGAAGGCGGTGAAACACAAATCGAGTTCAGCGGCTACGAAGTTTATATGGAAAAGGCAACGTAACAAAAACAAAATTCCGAATTTTCCTAAAAAAAACATTTTCTTGATTTCACACACAATCTGTACTGAGTGCGTTTATCGATTTCGCTGTCAAATGCCTTCGTGGGTGTCTTAAGGTCGACCCCACAGTCATCCGTTTTCATTCCGTTTTACCTCCGAATACGTGACAGCTGTCACTTCAAACAATATGATCTACAGATTTGTTCAGAGTAACTGTAAACAGGAAAGTTCACTGGCTGAACGAACATGATTTCATCCACAGAGATTGGTTTTCATACAAAAATTTAAAAGGTTATGTTGTGTGTTTCTATGGATGAAATTGGACAGTAATTTGACAATTCGTATGGCCTAGGAACAGACCTTTTGTATGAAATGCCAAATGTCACGTACACGAAGGCAAAACGGAGGACTATGAATTCAGACTAAGTTTTCGTGTTATAAGTCAGAGAGAGGGAGTGGGCTCGTTGGAAAGCTAAAGTTAAGTGCTTTTAGGTCATGTCTAGTTTGAGAACACCCATTGATACAACAAAAATATATAAAATCCCTGTGACCTTTAGACTGGTCTGGGCTGGTACTGATAACGGTTAACACATTCAAAATAATTGGGGCTTGTCAAATTTCGGCACCCTGGACTTTACTTAAATAGTCGTGGAATTCCTTCAAATAAATTTCTAAAAATCTAGAATTCAGTTTTGGATTTTTAGAAATTTATTTGGAGGCATTCCTCGACTATTTAAGTAAAGTCCAGGGTGCCGAAAGTTGGCAAGCCGAAATTAATTTCAATGTGTTAAGTTGACTTACGACACGTCATAGTCATAGTGATAGTAGATACGTCATTTGCGCAAACTATCTAATATGTGATTGCGAACTGTCAAATTCTGAAATTTTTGTGTTTATTTTGCAAAACACTTTTTCGGTGGACAATTTTTGTTGTTTTCCGTGTTTGGCAGAACCATGGCTTCACTAATTCAAGATTATGAACAGCAATATGCCGTGCTCAGTGCTGAAATCACATCGGACATTGGGAAAATCAATCGAATATCTGGAGGTAAAATTCCGAATCCTATCGATCGATAAGTTGCATCCGTATGGAAGTTTTGTTTTGCTAACTTTTCCCTTCAATATTTTCACCCATCCAGTGGAACGCAAAGAATTGATATCGTCAGTAAACAGCAGCCTGGATGAGGTTCAAGAATTGGTAACTTTTGTTCGCCTCAACTCCGAACCACAATATGTTCAGCAACCGTTTCATTTCAGTTGGAACAAATGCAATTGGAGATTCGCGATGCGAACGCAAGCAATAAGACCGGACTGACGAGTCGTTTGAATTGCTATCAAGCCGAATTGAAGCGATTGAAACAGGAATTTGTCAATGCAAAGACTAATCGCAACGACACCACCATATCGATCGAATCAACAGATTACGACCATATGGGCGAAAGCATCAACGACGAACAGCAGAGACGACTGCTGGACAATTCGGAGCGAATCGAGCGTACCGGTAACCGTTTGGCTGACGGTTATCGAACGATACTGGAAACGGAACAAATTGGCGCAACGGTGCTACAGGATCTGGCTGAGCAGAGGGAGCAAATTCAACGGTCGAGGTCGAGGGTAAGTTTGTGTTTTTCGCTAGGGTTTCTTTGGATCAGGGAAATTGAAATTCTTTTTTTTTTCACTTGCACAGCTGCGTGAAACTAACGAGGATCTGCGATTGTCGTCACGGATCATGAATTCAATGATCGTACGATCGCTACGGGAACGAGCCATATTGTATGGAGTCGTCTTCTTGTTTATTGTCGTTGTCAGTCTGAGTATTTATTTGTCGGTGGCAAAGGACTGAAGGAGCTGTATTTAAGCCAGAACGGAGGGTATTTTAAGTTCAAAACATTTCCTTTAACCTGTATGCAATGTAAATTTATTGACCGGATGTGATGTTCACTAATTTATTGTAATTATATTGATATGGTCGCCAGCACGTAACTTTTTCCATTTTAATTTTAGAGACTTTGTGTGAAGGTTTTTTTTTCGAATTGCATTGATTTGTGATGTCATGGGTGTTTTTCTTATACGGGCCGTACTTTTTACCATTTGGTGACATACCACTTTGAAATTTGTGTGGCCCAACCTGTTTCAGCTGATCCACTCACACAAACAAAAGTACACGCGCGTGGTGGTGGTAAATCCGTTTAAAGCGTAAGAGCACTTTTGTTTGTGTGAGTGGATCAGCTGAAACAAATCGCGTCAGTTTCAAATCACCGACTGTAATTGTTATCCCGAACATATCCGCCTTCGTTGGACGACTGAAGGTGCACATAAGATCTTTTCCTTAGTAATTTTTTTCCTGCTCGCCCAGAGTCCATCCGAATTTTTCGTGCCCGCCTGAGAAAAACTACCCTACACAGTGCAAAAGCAATGAAAATGTTTGCTCTACATTTCACGTATTTTGACGAATTTTTTGATTTTCCGGTGTGGAACATGGGAAGCAGGCGTTAAGTCCATGAAACAGCATGTAAGAAGAGGGATGGGCGAATCGGTGCACACATATAAAGCAGTGACTACGATGTTGGTAAAGATTGAAGCAGTACTGAATTCAAGGTCGTTAGCTCTGTCTCAAATGATTTTAGATGACTTTTAGATGCTCACGACGGGACATTTTTCAGTTGGTGGACTGTCGCCTCATTTGGGCCAAGTCTATTGGAGGTACATCACAGTAGACTTGGAATATAAAACAATTGTAGCAAAGAGTGGAACATTATGCTAAGCGATGGAGGAGGAAGTATTTATCTACACTTCAACACCGACCTAAATGAATGAGGCAGGATAGCAATGTGGAAATTGGAGACATAGTGATTGTGAAGTATGACAATTATCCTCCGAGTGTTTTGAGTGTTTTCCCCATCGATAAGCCGATAAACGAATTTTCCAATTAACCTATCGTTAATTAACCTGAGCATTACCCTATCTCGGCACCCACTCAGACATAATTCTAATGGCAGTTGAACTAGATGAGGCCCAGGTCAGCTAACTGAGAAGGCAAGCAAAGTTAATCTCAAAATGACACATTGGCACAGACATTAAATTTGGTTGCTCCCGGAGCAAAATGTGTTGTCAACATAAAGCACCAACTTCAAAAATTTTAATGTCAATTCAGAAGTAATGGAAGGAGAGACTTCGTCAAAGTCGTTACAAGCGGTGAAATTTCGACTTCAGGCTTTCATTGGCTGTACATATGGAACATCCCTGTAACACATCTGCTGATCTGTCGCAAAATTTACTAAAATTTCACTCATAGCTCCAATAGATTCACTTGCACCGACTTGTGTATATTCAAATTGTAGGTCTTTGAGAGCTCAACATTCCTACCTTGTTCAAACTTTACAAAAATCTTTAGACACGTACGAAGTACTGGGGTCTTATAGGTTTACGCATACGTTTGTAACACGTCGAATTGGACTCCCTAAGTAAGTGAAAACCTATTGTGGTTGTACTACATAGAAGCCAAATCAGCGAAAAAAAAGTCCGTCTGTCCGTCTGTCTGCACGATAACTTGAGTAAAACACATCAGATTTCTAAAATTCTTTTTTCCCCGTTTGGTAATATCAAAAGAGAGTTGATTTTGGGTCAACCCCTCCCGAGCTGGGGCCCAATAAGTGCTTTACGGTTTTTCGAAGATATCTCCTTAAGGTATTTATAAAAGGTATTTACAATACCAATCGACAAAAAAAAAGTTTATGGAAATCGGATGACCGACTCGTGAGTTAGACCCCTTGGTGTGAACTAGGTACATGGCGTCAAGCAGTTTTTGCTTGTAGGGCTCCCAAATTTGAACATATTTCATCTACTTTCGCTTTGTTAGGTATTGACTGTACCAATCAGGGAAATAAAAAGTTTATGAAAGTAGGTTCACCGGAGCGTGAGCTAGGTCTCTTGTAGTGAGCTCTTATCCGGCTACTCAGCCGTACAGTGAACGTGGAGTATTTTGTCAATATCTCGAGTAAATTTTGACCGAATTTCATGCATTTTTTTTGTTTGAAAGGTATTAACGAGTGTAAAGCGTCAGTGCTATTTGTCGCCTAACAAAATGGCTGCCGGCGACCATATTGGATTTTAGTAAAATTGAAATATCTCGGAAAAACAGGTATTGAGAGTTTCTGTTGACATAGAAGGAATTGGTTATGTGTGTGGGGTGCTTTGGGCATTCCATTATGGACATCTATATATAACTATATTGAGCTATATACAGGCATATATAGCTATATAATAGCATATTCATCTGTGAAATGTTTATTTATAGTAAAATATAGGTAATTATGGCGCTATATATCTGTTTATATCTGACTTCGTACGGGGCTGTCGATATTGCCTCCGGCAATTTATTTGTATGTAATAACAAGGCAAAGAGTTGATAATGTCAGTGATTTTAAAGGGCTAATAGCTTTTCAGAAGAGAAGAGTATCAAGTAAGAGATATAAAGAGGTTCACACTAAAGGCTTTTGATACGAATAGGCGTTTTGTACGGGTCGGCGTTAGCTATGTTTTATCTTGAGCTATTGGGAAGGAACTGTTTTCTACCCTCCCTGACACGTTTTCTCTTTTCCTGTCTTTTCTCCAAAAAGATACCTACGTGTGTGCTCGAATTGCAGACTTCAAAAATCGGTTCAAGATTTCGCAGTGTTACTCTTAATGTTATTAACCCAGCGATCATATAACAGTAATGTTTGCAAATGAAGCGTTTTGTTATCAGTTTCAATGATCATGACATAAACAAAAGATTTTATTTTCAGCTCCACGAGTCATTCTATTAGAAAGTCGACTGGATACGAGCATTTTTATTGCATACCATAAGTAATATTTACTATCTTAGAACGCGTGTTATGATATTAATAGTACGCTACAGAGTTGCACAGAAGTCAGCAGGAAGTCGTCCAGCGTCCAGGTGATTAGATTTGACCATATCATCAAAGAACTAAGTGTTATAATGTTTCAATGACGGACAATACTGTAAAAATCGGTGTGCCCATAGCATCTGAACCAAGCAGTAGAACAGATTTTCCAAGAGGGGCCTGCGTATGCAACCCTATTAGTCATTATAAAAGATCAGAGTTGCCTGTGTACTATATTTTGGACACACAATCTCTAGTTGTTGACAGTATTTTGGTTTCGATACATATAAATGTTTCATCTAATTGTTTATTGACAAATTTTCATTAAATAACTAGGCCCAACCACTTGGGTGGGTCGGGTCCCTTGACTGCTTCTCTATATTTATAAAATACGTATTCCTAAAACCGTTGCATTGAGTTAAAAACAACTCTAAAAGTAAACAATGAAATTGAATGCATACGTCTGGAGATAATACCACAGAAGTGAACATCTTAAAATAATAGATTTAACTCTTCTGTAAAACAATAAATTTATTCTTAAGTTTCTATGGATGTAAATTTTATATCTTTAAATGCATAAGCCTAAACGGGCTGCAATAAGAAAAGAACGATTGTAAAAGAAACAAAAATAATTGGAATTTTTAACTACATCCTATACTAAATAGTTATTTTCATGTGTCGGGCCGAAAATGAGGGAGTTTTGAGATTTTTCTCGGGTTTTCGACCCCTAACATGAAATAGTTATTTGTGTATCTGTTTTGGACGATTGTTTTTAGGCAATTTCGCGAGTTGTGCCTAAAGTGCCTAAAATCAAACGTCCAAAACAGATACTCAAAAAAATTTTCATGTAAGGGGTCGAAAACCCGAGAAAAATCTCGAAACTCCCTCATTTTCGGCCCCGACACATGAAATAGTTATTTTCAACACAACAAGCGAAATTGCCTAAAAACAATCGTCCAAAACAGATACACAAATAGCTATTATATTTTATGCTTGCTGAGAGGACCGAAAGTAAAGCTGTCAATTGACATTTGCGTACTTTCGGTCCTCTTAGCAAGCATACAAAACTTAATACGTAACTCTTTCGGCCTCCTCAATCGATACGTAAAATAGTTCTGATATCCTGTCAGCCTGATCTCCGGAACATCGAGGATATCAGAATTCATTTTCTGGGACCACAGATCGTATTTCAAAGATTTAAATCAGTAAAAATGAAGATTTTTTTCCATTTTGAACTTTTGTTAAGCAGAAATTTGTACATTACGTGTCTTCGAGTATGAATGTGGCTTAAAATTCACAATCTCGAATTGACAACTCATTTATTATCGTTATTCAGTCAAGGGATTGTATTCACCCAGTCACCAAGAAGTATATATACTTATCGGCCATTAAATATTCAGGACAAAACACTTCTGGTAATAACTCCCAGAACATTAGATCGAATTTGCTGATCTGTGAACCAGCCTTCATGAACTGGATTCTTAAATGGAGGAAACAAACATTTCTAAAATCGGTTCAGAACTACCTCAGTTGTTGTCCTAATAAGAAAATGAGTAAGAAATTCTTAAAACTAACATTTCCAAAATCGGTTCAGGATTGCTCAAGTTTTCGTGCCATCAAAAAACAGTCAGAAAATTCTTTCCGGAATTCTTCCCAGAATCGCTTCAGAATTACTTAAGTTATCGTGCCATCAAGCATTACAGATATTTCAGTATTTTCCGTTTGTTACTTAAATTTCATACATTTCACAAAGTCAATCATGGTGAACGTAATGAATACGCGTAAGACGTATTTTATAGGAAGTGTTTGTAGCCCATCATTGTACCTTCAGCTTAGGATCACGATCTCCCGTCAAATGAAAATTTGAACAGTGGTGCTTGTATTACATGTTTCGAAATTAAATGAAGTTTTTAAGGCCGCTTGAACGCATTTTCTGGACCCATTTACGTTTACCATCGTAAAGGAGGTTTTCATTTCCGGTGAGGTTTCCTCAAAATCGTGATCGGACAGAAAATTCTAAGATCAACAACAAACACTAAGCGTGAACGTGGAAGTTTTCTTGTTTGCAAACAATTCCGTTTTATACCGCAAAGCCAGTATAGTCAGAGTAGATCGATTCATCACCGACAAAGCGTTAGATTTCATCAAACGCAGTGCAAATAGCGACGACCCAAGCATCAAAAATATTGTCAACTTTCATGATGGTGTCGATCCGAAATACTTATCTGCTTTCTGGTCGAAATGGCAGGCCGAAAACAATATGGCAGACCGTAACCATCCACTTACTATCCTTCAATAAAAATCAACGTTGTGCGCCTCGAACCGTCTACAGTCTAAACCAGTGAATATGTTCGACTTCGCGCTAGTTTTGGATTCTGTATTTCCCGGACTGCGCTCGTGAGTTGTTAGCTTAATCGTCTTTAAATTTACTTGAACGACGTTACCTGTGTCCTTTTTAAATTTTCGGACATTTTGCCGTCGAAGTCATTATTTTACTAACGATCGTTTGTTATGCTTTAGAATTAAGAGCTTCCGAGCGTACGCTGAAATTGTAGCCTACATTTCTGCGTTTCGAAATTTTTAATCGCTGATATCTTTTTACGAGAGCCCTTTTTGAAAAATGTACGACCACATTTTCGAGTAAAAATATGTCAGCTTTCAATAAAAAATAAAATTGTCTGTGAAAGTTCCATGTGCTTTGAGAAAACTGTACCGATGCCCCAAATTTGCATCAAAGGTACACTTTTCTCAAAGCACATGGAACTTTCACAGACAATTTTATTTTTTATTCAAAGCTGCCATGTTTTTACTCGAAAATGTGGTCGTACATTTTTCAAAAAGGGCTCTCGTAAAAAGATATCAGCGATCAAAAATTTCGAAACGCAGAAATGTAGGCTACAATTTCAGCGTACGCTCGGAAGCTCTTAAGTTGTTCCACATAAAGCAGTAGGATTTTGTCCGTTATCATAGTTTTAAGATTTTACTGTATTTGTTCTTTCAAACAAATAAAGAAGCTTTAAAAAAAAATCGGGATCCATAAGCCACGACCTTAAAGTCAACAAGCAACGTTTCAACATCAACATAAACTGCCTGACATTTTTCTTTCTGATATCAAAATCGAATGATTGAAGAGCGCTACAACTACAAGCAAGGGTACAACCAAAATTTAACTGAGTTTATGTACGATCAAACCCTTATAACATTCACCGTTACCTAACGTAGTTACTAGAAGTGCGTAAATGAATGTTCATATAAGTATATATTTACGCACTAGTGCGTAAATTGACGTTTGTAAAAAATGCGAATCCCCCTGCTGTACATAAAGTGCTGTGTTGCCGAACTCGCCTTTGGCTCAGGGCCTATTTTTCAGATTTTCTAATGAATTTTAAATAATTTTGATGAATTTGATGAATTTTAATGAATTTTAATGAATTTTAATGAATTTTAATGAATTTTAATGAATTTTAATGAATTTTAATGAATTTTAATGAATTTTAATGAATTTTAATGAATTTTAATGAATTTTAATGAATTTTAATGAATTTTAATGAATTTTGATGAATTTTAATGAATTTTCAAGAATTGTGATCACAGTGCTGTATATGAAAGTACTTCCAGGATTTCTCATTAATTACAAAATAAAATAAATAACTAAATTCTACGTTAGGTACAACTCGTTTATGACCCGTAAATAAAGACTCAATCTGTTTCCGAGCATCATCGGATCTCTAGACGTTCACTCATTTGCTTAAATATTTTCTAGCCTTTAAAATCGGCATCAGGGAATCTGGTACACAGTGCAAAAAGAACGCACTTTTGAACTACGTAAAAGGTGAACTCACACGCGTAAGTTTAATGCTGCAAATGCTTTTTAGCCCTGTCATCGACTTTATGATTCCTTTTACAGAATGTTGGTATTGAAAAATTGTGTGCGAGTTCACATTTTACGTAGTAGAAAAATGCGTCGTTTTAGCACCGTGTGCTAGATTACCCCACGCCTTAAAATCTAAATGTAACTTTTCATCACCATGTTACCAAAAGAATTTGTACTTAGGGCTTTCTTTGATTGATCTGTTAGTTGAAATCGTGAGTCGTATATTGTGCCGGAATGGCTACCAAAAGGCGCATCGGGCGGATTGGCTGAAAAAGGCTCAGAGGAGCATAAATAAACTTTATTGGTCTGAAGAGCGCCAAAAAGCAAAAGGCGCATCGGGCATCGCCCAGTATGGCCAGTCCAGGCCTGGTCGTATAGTTCAGATGAGGCTATTGGTTGACGTGCTTTATGTCTGTATTCAAAAACCGCGTAAATACAATTTCATTATGTTATTTTTTACAGAAATCTCAATTTCCACTTATAATAGACAGTTTGCGCGAATGACGTATAATTTATAAGTTGGAACTTACAAGTGAACTTCCAGAACTTCTCGTATGAAGATGAGACTTATAATTTCTAACTTATAAGTTGACTTATAAATTATTTGTCATTTGCGCAAACTGTCTAATTTGAGATTAAAGATTTGATAAGTTTTTTAAATTAAATTTGACGTAAAACTCAATTTTGTAATAAAAACTGTTCATTTTAAAGGCGTTCCGTAGAACAATTTTTTGCTTAGAATAATGTTCTGCTTCGAATTTTTCATCATTCCTTATAACACTTTGACGTAAAAAGTAGAAATTATAAGCTATAATAAGTCATACGATTTTACGTATTACACGTCGCTTGCGAATAGTATCTTTATCATTGCGGAAAACACCGTTGCTATTCTTAATCATATAAGAAAGACGAACGTGAAAGCCTATATTTTTAGAGTACAGCTCTAACTACTTAAAAAGCTTTAATTTGAAAAAAATTGTTACTGATAAACCTATATAATTACATTGTAAACGAAATACATTCAAAAAAATTAAGTCTAGTGTTTCCTGGGCGAGCAAAGTTCACTTTAGCACTGCGTGGATAATTTTTTGTTAAACTTTTTATTTTCCAACAAATTTGAAACGGAAACGAATTTTAATGAAGCTTAAAGAAATTTAATGAATTTTAATGAAAATCAATGAATTTTCATGAATTTTCATGAATTTTAATGAATTTCATGAATTTTCATGAATTTTCAAGAATTTTAATGAATTTCATGAATTTTCAAGAATTTGATGAATTTAATGAATTAAAAATAGGCCCTGTTTGGCTCGTATCGCAAATCTCACATCTATTGCGCAAAACATCCCATTTGCTAGCGAGCTAGCAAAATAGCTATTCAAGCCAACGTTACCTCTCATTGTCACCCTCTATGTGCGAATTTGTATCTGCCATAACTTTATTGCTCTTTGTTCGCCGATATGCTTACCAAACTCAAGTAAAACAATAAATAAAAACAAACATCAAAAATTTCGAGTTTACTCTGGACCGCTATAAAAGATCATGAATTTCCAAATTATTCTAATCCGAAACGAAAAATTTGTTCGTTCACATTGTTATCAAAAGAAAAAATTAAAACAAATGTCAGTAGTAACCGTTACGTTGTGTTTACTAGCTTGTATAGCTACTGTGCTAAGTCGACCCGATATCAATATTGAATCGAGGATTGTTGGTGGCCAAAATGCAGGGATTGGACAGTTTCCTCACCAAGTTTCGTTGCGACAGAATAATCAACATTACTGTGGCGGATCCATTATATCGCCTCTCAAAGTTTTAACAGCCGCACATTGCATTTATGGCCAATTAGTGACATTGAACACTGCCGTCGTCGGTACAAATACACTCAACTCAGGCGGTGTATCTTATCTAGTTTTGTCTGGCACTTTCCATACATCTTATGACCCACAAACTTTGATAAACGATGTGGCGGTATTAACTTTAGCACTTCCAATTCTATACAATCAATACGTTCAACCCATAAACTTAGCGACATCAAGTCCATCACCAGGTGAAACACTTACTTTGTCCGGATGGGGCTTAACAAGTGTAAGTTTTAGTTAAAGTTTATATTTTGAAAAGATTTTATTTTTAATGAGACATCGCAAAACAAGAAGAAGTGCTGAACATACCGTATACAACGCATAACAACCTTAGAGAGGCGAATTTGTGAGAGGATTTTATATATTTTGTCTAAAAAATTCGCCTCTCTAAGGTTTTTATGCGTTGTACGGTATATGTGCCTAAGCCACGAAACGCACTTCACCGTTTGCGCCGAGAAATGAAAGTTAGCGAGATGGAAGGAGGGAGCCTGTGAATGACAGTTGGCTTCTATGGGAGAGAATGTGAGAGAATTGCATACAAATTCTCTCACATTCTCTCCCATAGAAGTCAACTGTCATTCTCATATTCCGTTTGCGGTCTGCGTTTAAAGAGATAATTTTCTAAACTGTGTGCCGCAGCGTAAGTGCATATGACTCTAATGCTTGATTTCATCTTACGCCGTTTACGCTCCGTTTACGTTATAAACAATAAAAAAGAGGCGTGGTGTAGCTAAACGGAGCGTAAACGGAGTAAGAGGAAATTTAGCATTGATATAAGGAGTTCTGTTGGTTGAAATTCCTCTCTCTCTATCTCTTTCCTTTTAAGTAATACGAATTCTCTCGTTACTCTCTTCCTCTCAAAAAGTACTCCGTTAAGAGTACCGTTTAGAATTTTGATTAGTTGAAATGTTTCACGTGATTTTTTCAACCAATCAAAATTCTTAACAGCGCTCTCATCTGAGTTCATCATCACATCGTTCCAACGCACTTCAAGCAAAAGTAATCATAGTCGACAGCTGCCAAATATACTACTACTTTGTATGAAATGGTTTTTTACAGTGTTTTGTGACACAGTGTCAAGTTTAAGTACCCCAATAAGAGTACTACTCATGCTTGAAGTACGTTCCATATTAACATTCTGCGGAGCTCGTTGCTGCAACGTTGCTACAGCGTTGATCATTCGCGAAACGATAAACAATTCAAAAAAACGAGCCATCAGAACAGTCGGAGCGTTTGCTGCGACTGAGCCCCGTACAAACCCGTATATCTATTGCGTACGTGACCCTAGTGCGTCTGTCACCCTACTTTGACCGTAAGCCTATTCGCCGGTTAAAGTAGTTAAAGTAAAATTATTATGTAATGTGTACATCTTAGAAATTGCGCATAGCGCAATTACGAAGCCCCGTACGACGTTCCTTTCAAATAAAACAAAAATTTCAAATAGCCCTAAAATTTTAATTTATTGAGTATAAATACACAATACACATAGGGCCTAGTATCGGCCTCAGTCCGAGGATCCAATTTTTTTTTTCAACTACATTCTATTCGGCCTTTGATTACCTTCCAAATGAAACAAAAAATACGGAAAACGGATGAAATTTGCTCGAGTTATATGTAAAATACACTTAGGGCCCTAGTAGCGGCCTTACTCCGAGGACCCAAATTTAATTTTTTTTCAACAACATTCTATTCGGCCTTTGATTACCTTCCAAATGAAACAAAAATTACGAAAAACGGATGAAATTTGCTCGAGCTATATGTAAAATACACATAGGGCCCTAGTAGCAGCCTTAGTCCAAGGACCCAAATCTAATTTTTTTTTCAACAACATTTTATTCGGTGTTAGATTATCTTTCAAATGAAACATTACGAAAAACGGATGAAATTTACTCGAGTTGTATGTAAAATACGCATAGGGCACTAGTAGCGGCCTTAGTCCGAGGACCCAAATTTAATTTTTTTTTCAACAACATTCTATTCGGCCTTTGATTACCTTCCAAATGACACAAAAATTACGAAAAACGGATGAAATTTACTCGAGTTGTATGTAAAATACGCATAGGGCCCTAGTAGCGGCCTTAGTCCGGACCCAATTTTTTTTTTCAACAACATTCTATTCGGCCTTTGATTACCTTCCAAATGACACAAAAATTACGAAAAACGAATGAAATTTACTTGAGTTCTATGTAAAATACACATAGGGCCCTAGTAGCGGCCTTAGTCCGAGGACCCAAATTTATTTTTTTTTCAACAACATTCTATTCGGTGTTAGATTATCTTTCAAATGAAACATTACGAAAAACGGATGAAATTTACTCGAGTTGTATGTAAAATACGCATAGGGCACTAGTAGCGGCCTTAGTCCGAGGACCCAAATTTAATTTTTTTTAACAACATTCTATTCGGTGTTCGATTATCTTTCAAATGGAACAAAAATTACGAAAAACGGATGAAATTTACTCGAGTTGTATGTAAAATACGCATAGGGCCCTAGTAGCGGCCTTAGTCCGAAGACCCAATTTTTTTTTTTCAACAACATTCTATTCGGCCTTTGATTACCTTCCAAATGACACAAAAATTACGAAAAACGAATGAAATTTACTTGAGTTCTATGTAAAATACACATAGGGCCCTAGTAGCTTTTCACTTCTAAGGCCCTAACTCACGGTCCACACACCCGATTTTAAAAACCTTTTTTTTCCTGGATTGATGTTGACAATACCTATCATTTGCCGTGTCATTTACATTTCCATCGTTTATTTTGCCATAAATATCACCAAAAGACCTTAAATCACTTAGGTGGCCCTAACTCACGAAGGGCCGACCCGAATATGCCCATCTTCGAACTTAGCCTCACTATTTTGACTATCTTTCAGGGAAAAAAAAACAGACGGACAGACGGCCCAAATTTTTATTGCGGATTCGTCATCTATGAACATAGACAAACACTTTGCCCTTACCGTCTGCTTCGAATTCCATCAATTACACACGGCATCGTAATCCTATAAGCCCCTTCGTACTTCGTACGGGGCTAAAAACTTTCATTGTTCGGTGACGTTCAGGTAATACAATTTTTCCAATTTTCAGTATCCGGGTAGCACTCCAAACGACTTGCAGTATATAAACCTTCAATCATTGGACCTTCAATCATGTGCTGAATCGTTGCAAGGAACCAGTCCAATTTCAACTGGTCATGTGTGCACAACATCGCCGGCAGGTCAAGGAGCCTGTCAAGGTGATTCTGGTGCGTTCAAAACGAACTCTCTTTTAGATGACCTAATAGAATAAACACGAAATCTAAAACTTTTTTCAGGCGGTCCATTAATTAATGCTGCAGGCGTCCAAGTAGGTATTGTGTCGTGGGGAGTGCCATGCGCTGTTGGTTACCCGGATGTTTTTTCCAGTGTGGCATTTTATTATAGCTGGATTGAATCACATTGAAATTTCAGACATTTATAGGTGAAATGAATTTGTTCTGCAAATATACCGCACCCCCTTAATGTTTTGATTATTTTTCTTACTTTTCGTACTTTTCTTGGGTGGAGTTGATAGGAGGTGGCCAATACAACAAGAAATGTAGTGTCAGTCTTCTTTTCGAAAATACCCTCTCTTCCCTCATTGGCTGACGGAGGGCAATAAACTCAATTTGTGGGAACCGTTAAGTGTAATCAAGCTCGTTGCCAAATACAGCATTTAAAATATTAGATGAAAATTATTAAGTTTTGAAACTTTAAATCAAAAAAAGATCTTGCTCGCTTCGCTCGCATTTTCAGCTTATTGCATCCACTGATTTAATGAAAAGCGTTCCCCTCGCTTTCAGGGGAAATAAGACACCTTTTATCAATTGAAGTGTCAGATCAAAACAAATTTCGTTCGCTTCACTATAATTGCGTATTCAATTTTGTTAATCAATTCAACTTGAGCACTAAATTGTAAATTATTTATTTCAATTGAAACAGCTTTACAGTGTTCTACGTTGCTTGAAAGAAACTGATTCGCAAGACTTAAATTTTAATCAATTTTATCGAGACCTGTAAGGTATGCTTTGTACGCATCAGCATCAATATAAGCTTTGTTATAACTTAAACCGAGGCTGCATGCTCCGGTATATACCGTATTATCTGGAGGTTTGCCAGATAGTTGTGAGATTATCAGTTCTGGAAATGTAGATGGTATTGCATTTATGTTTGGTGTAATGCCTATACAGTCCAAGTATTTGCAGCACGGTGTAAAAACCATTTGGGTTGGTTTGTTCACACTGTCACGAGTCATACCACACGATCTTCCGAGATGCTGACAATTATTGAAATCCACTTTAAGTCCAAGGGACGCTCTGGCATCTGCCATCGGACCTGCAACAGTATGAATAACACAGTTTACAATGTAACCTTTATATATTATTTTGCGGTGAAAAAACTCGTGTTTTCTCATTTCAAAAGCGTTGAGAAAATTTCAAATTTGTGACCGGATTTTTGTGGTCACTTCGTTCGGGCTACAATTCGCGAAATTGCCTAAAAACAATCGTCCAAAACAGATACACAAATAACTATTTCAACTCCTCGGCGAATTCATTAAAATGAATACACGGCGTTTGAATAGCTACTTTCGTACACTCGTTTTCTCACTTCGCAAGCAACAGCTTTGACTCTCCTACAGTGAACGACATCTGAAATGTCTCACTGTCATTTTTTTCAGAGAATGTCATTGTGAATTTGCAATGACACAATGAAATTCTCAGAAAAATTTGACAGTGAGACATTTGAGATGTCGTTCACTGTAAGCAACTAGAAATTGCAATGCAACATGATGCGGCAATTCCACATGAATGGATGTGTCGTAATGTCCTTACGGTTAACGTTAAAAAATCGTGTTACATGACGTTTGTGCGCTCAAAAAGTATTGCGGACATGAACATACTTGTCGATGGCGTAAACATAAAGAGAGTACGGACATTCGATTACCTTGGCTTGATTAAAAACTTTCTTTTGAGAGTCATATTGATCATTCGGCCATTTATTTCTTTAGCGTCGTGGAAAGTTTATTCCAATTGAAAGGAGCCACCTGTTATTCATGCTTCCGATTTATGGCGAAGGACTCAAAACAAAAATAGAGCAGCGTGTTCAGAATGGATGTCTGAAGGAATTGTACCGGCTCCCTCGGGATACTCCTACGACTTACTTGTATAGTGACTCTACCTTGCCAATGAATAAGCTGATCGTAGTTGAGAGGATAATTCAAATACATAAGATGGTCAACACGCCATTCTGTTCATGGAAGATTCACTAGACGTGGAAATAACATTTTCGTTGCTGCTGGCCATCCTAGCATATTGAAGACCCTTATAACGCTTTGGATGAGGAATTACGTTGTATTAGAAGTGCCAAATCTTTTAGAGAAAAGCTAAGGATCAAAGTGATGAAGGACATAAATGAGAGGACATAAAGAAATCGCAAGGCACACTGTTTCTTCGGAAACTATTGAACTGTTAAGTTGTATTCTCGCAGCTATCGTGATTGTTATATATACAAGGGAAAATGATAAAAAATATTTTCAACAAACCGAGTTAAGATCAATGCACCCTTTCCATATTTGTAGCCTACATTTAGGCGGAAAAATGTTGCTCTTAAAGCAGAATACAAAAGGACCCATGTAAACGGCCGATACAAAAGCGCAATTAATATTGCGCTTATGTAATGGGCCGTTTAATCTACCAATTTCCTCTCTATTTAAAAAAAACTTCGTTTTGACGCTGTCCTTAATCATTCGATTATAGAGTGATACACTGTTGACTAATTTCTAATTTCACATATAAAATGCAAAGGCTACGTTGCATTTTTACCACCTTCATAAGCTAGAGAGGGCATTGAATCTACTAATAAATTTGGGAAACAACTTATAAATTGCGTCATTCATCAACTGTGTTGATAACAAAAACGATACGCTTGATTCCTTGCAATAGCCAATATTTAAAACGTAGCTTCTCTTCTTTTCCACACTAGCACCTAAGAAAAGAAAATACTGAGGAAGGACCAGAAAATTTGTTATTTGTTTCGATTCGTAGTTTCGGAGATTCGTATCGATCGGTGAATGAAGTTAAACTGGAGGCCTCGTCCAACAACCTTCCAACGTCTGAAAATATTTTTATTATCAAAAAACTGTCTGTAGCTCTGATATCTCGTAAAAATGGGAGTATCTTCGACAATCATGGGCGCGCGTAACATACATACTGAAGTTCGCCAATTCAATTCCAAATTCCGGAAAACCATTCTTTTTAATTCGGTTCAACTTTATCGTTCTTAAATCGGAAATAATTACAACTTTTTCTGTCAGGTGCTCTGGCACCCAACGCCATCAACACTGAAAAACAGTTTTTTTTGAAGCACTTGTTCCATTACCAAAACTCTTACCCGTGTCTTCATCAGCTCCGATTCCCGAAAAAACGGCGATTAAGCACATAGAGAAAACACACACAAAATTCATCGTACAATGCAATGTAGCAGCTGATCAGTCAGACTATAAACCTCTTAAGAATGTAAGTCGATTCTTACAAATCGATGTCTTAAATACGTTTTTTGTTTGCGTACCTGATTTTTTTTATCATAAGCGTTTTAAAGTTTTTACAGGGCTCCCACGTGCTCTTATTTCCTATCATAGCCAGGGAACTTGTCAATTTGAGCAACGTGTCTTAAACAATGACAGCTCCCTATAAACTTTTGTAACATTGTGGTTAGCTTGGTGAAAATGACAGCTCATTTGACATCTCAAACGACATTGACAATGATATATTCGCTTACGTTCGCTGCGGTATCTTTTTTTTGAAAACACAGCATTTTTATGATTGGTACAACTTTTGTGTGTGCATTGACCATTGTCAGTGTTCAGAGCTTTTCTCCAATTGGAAGAACGAACCGAAACGAATGCAGCTTTCTCGCGATTTAAGTTAAAGAACACTGCTTCTAGAGATATCGAATATTCCAGACGATCGAGTTTGTCCAGCCAGGCGGTATTACATTTTTGAGTGTTTTTCGAATCCGATAACTTTGAAACTTACTAACTCAATAAATAAATTAAAAAAATGCAAAATCGCTAATTTTACCTAACAGCCAGCGAATTTATAAGTTTGTGGAAAAATACGAATACAAATTCGCTGACTGTAATAGGAAATAAGTGGGATCCCTGTCAAAATTTAAAATGCTTATGATAAAAAAAACAGGAACTCAATCAAAAGAAAACGCATTTGGGGTTTGGAAAAAAGCATAATTTTAATTTTATTAATTTAATTTATCAATGGTTCAACAACATAATATGATACCAACAACTTATTAGCACAGCTTTAAATTTACATTATTCTTTTGTTCTGTGTTCTACATATTTATGGTGCTATGGTGGGGTTCCCAGACAATATTTTTATAATGTAATCACATTCTTTATACAAAATAAAACAATTCTGCGTTTACAGATTTTATTTTTGCGATAATTAAAATACTTTTAAAAAACATTTTAATAATTTTGTACGACTTTCTTCCAAATATTTTTCAATATTCACAAAGACTGTAAGTTTTTTTAGAACAGTTTAGAACTGTCATTTACTAACACACATAAACAACTAGGCCCCACAGGGACTATCTTTGAGAAATCAGATTTCTCAAAAACTTCTCAAATTTTTTTAAGCTTAAAACATGCGTGCATGGTTTAACAATGTAATTGTACATGCAGACAGACAAAAAAGTAACCAGAGAACTCGTACAGTCAAAAAAGAGTAAGAAGAAGTAATTGAAGCTTTCGATATTCAGTTTTCAAGTATTTATCAAAACTAGTTGTCTAAATCAGTTCCTAAAACGTTTAATTGTCTACATCGTCAGACACGTAACAAAGTTAATTTTCTAAATTTTATTCAGAAGAATAGGAAAAAAACATAGCTAACGCCGACCCGTACGAAACACCTATTCGTATCAAAAGCCTTTAATGTGAAACTCTTCATTTCTCTTACTTCATTTTCTTCTCTGCTGAAAAACTATTCTTCCTTTTAAATCACTTACATTATCCACTCTTTGCCTTGTTATCATATACAATTAAATTGCCGGAGGCAATATAGACAGCCCCGTACGAAGTCAAATTTCATAAATTCCTATTTAAACAGCTATATACCGCTATATTTACCTATATTTCACTGTAAATAAACATTTCACAGAGGAATATGCTATTATATAGCTCTATATGTCTGTATATAGCTCAATATAGCTGTATATAGGTATATATAGATGTCCATATATGGAATCCCTGAAACCCCTCACACTTAACGCATTATTTCCATGTTAACAGAAACTCTCTAAGCATCATTTTTCCCACTTTATATCGTTTTACTAAAATCCAATATGGCCGCCGGCAGCCATTTTGTTAGGAGACCGGAAATAGTACCGACGCTTTACATTCGTTAATACCTTTCAAACAAAAAAAAATTCATGAAATTCGGTCAAAATTTACTCGAGATATTGTCAAAATACACCACGTTCACTGTACTTCCGAGTAGCCAGATAAGAGCTTATGGGATCCTGCTACTTTACAAGTGAAAGACTTGTGGTTAGGATTGAATCCAAATGGAGAATGAATAATTTATTTACTAATTCCAGCTATTTTATACACGGTTTGGTTTGAACTAGAAAACGTAATTTAGTTGTTTTAACAACAAAAACAAAATTGAGTTTGACAACGTAATGACAATTCAGTTAATCATCTGGCGCAGCTGGTGATTGGAATTAATTTGATGATTGGATGAGTGCGTTCGATGGTTGTGTTGTAGGTTTTATGCGACCGAGGGCACCACATTACTCCCCCTTTGATGAAGTGTTACAGTTTGGATTTTCGTCTTCGGAGTCCGAACCAGAAGATGATGATGAATCTGACAGTTGCGGATATTGAACGTCCAGTTCGTCTTCTGCTGACCAGTCTTCGACCATTGGTTTAGGGTTGGAAGCAATGTCCCGTTGCGGTGTGATGTTTTGTTGATTGAGCAATTCCGGAACCGAAGTTGTTTGGTTTACCGCCAAGCTGTTTGTTGCAAGCGGTTGGTTGTTTGAAGATTGGCTAACGGGAATTCTTTGTCGTCGTGCTGCCGGGTTTGCCGAGCCGTTGATGTTGACCGTGTGATTAGACGATGTGGATTGTAGAATCGGTGGCGGAGAGAATGAACACGGTGCGATGCAATTAGCCGAAGTCACGCCAAATTGGCGGTGATACCAACAGATTCGATTGATGGTTGATGATGTTGGTCTGGGTAACGGGACTGCTGCCTTTCGAACAGCCTGGTTTAACGCCAATTTGTACATACGATTGATTTTAAATCCATTTTGCGCACGCGGTTGATTAATTCTATCCGGACAGGTTGTGAATGTTGCCGTTGGCATGGTATTGGCCGGTCGAGTTGCAATTGGTGCGGTAGGCATTGATGCGGCGTGTTGCGTACGCCTGATCGAAACATTGTTTGTCGATTCGGCCGAACAGTTTACCGTTGAATTCAATCGTGAACGTAGTAAATGCTGGGTTTCCAGTGAAATTGAGCGTAGCTCCCGGATTGCTGCGTCTTGTTGGTTTAAGTCGGAAAGCATCCGGTTCACTTGCTGCAGTAGTTCAACTAACCATGCCGGTGGTTGTACTGGAAACGTAGATCTTGGTGCCATTTTGTTTTTATAAGAAAATGGTTGATTGAAAATGTAAAAAACTCTTGTTGAGCTTGCTTACGCTTGAACTCGTTGATTAGAAAGAAAGATGTTGACATTTAGTTCTCCTTAAATAGGCAAAAATTCCGGGAATTTTGGTGTTTCAACAAAATGGAGAACGAAGCATGTCGGATGAGTTTAATGATTTTTTTGCTCAGCGAAACGAAGTTGTTTTTTCGTTTTGCTGATTGCAGCGTCGGTGTTGCCAGCGTTTACGGTTGTAAACATTGGTTTCAAACGGTCGATTGAGATTTGCTTGAATTTTCCTTTTATTTTCAGTGTGAA
The DNA here is from genome assembly GCF_014529535.1 of Bradysia coprophila. NCBI lineage: Eukaryota > Metazoa > Arthropoda > Insecta > Diptera > Sciaridae > Bradysia > Bradysia coprophila. The sequence continues at coordinate 820,749 of NW_023503464.1, forward strand.
GTATTTTTTATGTTTAGAAATGATTTCAAACGGGCCTTCGTATGGGTTTTGAAGCGATTTTTTTACGGCATCTGTTCGCACGAAAGCATGTGTACAGGAATTTAATCCTTTATGAATGAAAATTTGTTGTTTGTGATGGTTAGATGCAGGGATTGGCAGTAGTTTGTTCATGTTTTCTTTTAATCGTTCAACGAAGGATGATGGATTGGTTTGGTTACGCTTAGGTTTAGATTCATTGAAGAAATGATAAGGTAAACGTAGGTTTGTACCGTACACCATTTCTGCTGGTGAAGCATTGAGGTTGTCCGAGATTATGGATCTTAAACCGAGGAGAATTAACGGAAGAGTTTCTGTCCAACGGTTGTTGGCATGCGCTTTGATGGCATTTTTAAAAGTTCGATGCCAACGTTCAATCATGCCATTTGCCTGAGGGTGATAAGGTGTGGTACGTAGCCTACGGGTTCCCATTAATTTGTTTAGTTCGGTAAAGAGTTCCGATTCGAATTGCACACCTTGGTCGGTCGTCAGGTGAATAGCTGGACCAAAACGAGCGATCCAGTTAAGAAAGAATGCCTTTGCCACTGTTTCGGCTTTAATGTCGGTTATCGGAATGGCTTCAGGCCAGCGAGTAAACCTATCAATGCATGTCAGGCAGTAAGTGTAACCTTCAGAGGTTGGGAGTGGTCCAACTAAATCTATGTGAACATGTTCGAATCGCGTACTAGGTGTCTTAATTTGTTCGAAAGCGGATTTATTATGCCGGAAGACTTTAGCTTTTTGGCATGGCACGCAACTTTTGCAAAATATCTGAACGTCTTTGTCGATGCTGGGCCAAACGAATGACTTTTTAATGAGTTTGGACGTAGCTTTTGTTCCGGCATGAGCGAGATTGTGAACTTGTTCAAAGATTGTCTTCCTTAATTCCGAAGGAATGAATGGTCGTGGTGTTTCAGTGGAGACATCGCACGTTATTAGGACTTCGTGAAACATTATTTCGACTAGTTTGAGTCCTGTTCGCTGTTTTTTTAGTTGTTTAAGTTCCTTATCCGTCTTTTGAGACTGAGCGATAAGATTATAGTCAACTGAGCTAGAGAGCGAAATACTATTTATTCTAGATAGTGTATCAGCAACTACATTGTCAATGCCAGAGATATGCTGAATATCTGTGGTAAATTGACTTATAAAATCGAGATGTCGGAGTTGCCTAGGAGAAGCTTTTTCGTTCTTTTGGTTGAAAGCAAAAACGAGAGGCTTGTGATCCGTAAAGATGGTAAAATCTCTGGCTTCGAGCATCGGACGGAAGTGTTTAATTGAAGCGTAAATTGACAAGAGTTCCCTGTCGTATGTCGAATACTTGCTTTCGGCGGAAGATAATCTTTTTGAAAAGAAAGCTAAGGGTTGCCAAGCGTTATCTTTAAGTTGATTAACTACTCCGCCTATTGCAGTGTCTGACGCATCAACCATGAGACAGATTTTGGCGTTGTCTGATGGATGAGACAAGAGAGTTGCGTTGGCCAGTGCCTCTTTGCATTTGTTAAAGGCATCAAGTCTCTCTGGAGTCCAATCTATTGGAGACTTGTCTTTCTTCTTGTTGCCTTTAGTACAGTCTAGCAAAGGAATTTGAGTTTCGATTGCATGGGGCATGAAGCGACGATAGTAATTAATCATTCCCAAAAATCGTTTTAACTGGTCAACTGTCTCGGGAACTTTAAATTCCTTAATAGCAATGACTTTGGATTCCAATGGTTTCGTGCCATCCTTCGAAATTTGATAGCCTAAAAATTCAACTTGAGACTTACCAAAAGAGCATTTATTTGGTTGTATTACGACGCCGTAGTCGTTCAAGCGTTGCAATAGGATGCGAAGGTGTTCAATATGCTCCTCTTTGTTTTTAGATGCTATCAAAATGTCATCCAGGTAGGCGAAACAAAACTCCAGTCCCTGGATAATCGAGTTAACAAAACGCTGGAATGATTGTGCAGCGTTGCATAAACCAAAAGTCATAGAAGGGAATTCGAATAAACCGAAGGGTGTGATGATGGCCGTTTTCTGAATGTCCTCTTCCGCTACTGGAATTTGATTATACGCCCTTACCAAGTCGATCACGCTGAAGATGGATTGACCTTCCAAAAAATGGTTAAAATCTTGAATGTGAGAAACCGGGTAACGGTCTGGTAAGGTGTTAGCGTTTAGACGTCTGTAGTCGCCACAGGGTCTCCAGCCGCCCTTTGGCTTAGGTGCTATGTGTAAAGGAGAAGCCCATGGACTATCAGATGGTCGACAGATGCCCAGTTCGAGCATTTTGTCAAACTCAGCTTTAGCTAGCTTAAGTTTTTCGGCGTTAAGACGCCTTGGTTTAGAGAAAATTGGTTGGCAATTAGTTATAATTCTGTGTTGGACGTTGTGTTTTTTCGACACTTTTTTAATAGCCGATTGATCTAACAAATCGGGAAATTCCTGAATCAACTGATGATACTGAGTTTCCCCTGACAGAGATTTGATCTGTGTGCCAGAGTTGTTTTGAGGAATTTTTCCGTGGATTGAGATGCTAGTCAGGTTATCAACCAATTTGTTGTTTTTGACGTCGATTAAAAGGTCGTATTTTTTTAACAAGTCAGAACCGATGATGGGCGATCGCACGTCTGCGATAATGAAAACCCAACGAATGGGGCGGCGTAAGCCGAGGTTCAACGTGACTGTTTTGCTTCCGTATGTCTTAATAAGCGAGCCGTTTGCGGCATATAACTTGAAGAGACAAGGGACGTTACCTTTTTCACGAGAAGTGGGAGGGAGGACGCTTAAATCTGCCCCAGTGTCAATAAGGAAATCTCTCCCAGAGTGCCTATCTGAAACGAACAAACGACTTATGTTTGGTGCCTGGCTAATCACTGAGCAATTTGGCCTATATTCTTGGTTTGTTTTCGAATCGTTATACGAGCAAGGTTCTTTGCACTTCCTTGCTTTGTTACCGAAAGATTTGTGGTAGAAACAAAAGTCTTTGTTCGCTTCAGAAGGTGCCCGAACGGGCGTTGTTTGGCGATTTCGTGCTGATCGTTGATTGCTTTTACCAGGTTTGAGAAATTCTTCTTTCAGACTTTCGATCTTACCTTCTAGCCGATCAACGACGTTTACTAAATCGCTGATTTGATTAACTTGATTATTACTGACGGCCTGAATGGAAGCTGCCTCAGTTATATCAAACATAATGTCAGCAGTTACGGACAACTGCGTTAGATTATCGCTACTGGTGGCAAGAACTGTTTGTATATTGACGGGTAATCTTTGTAACCAGAGGGTTTTCAATAGGTCATCACCCACTTTTCCGCAAGACAGTTCCCTCATTCGACGAAGTAAGCTGGACGGTTTCATCTCACCGATGGCAATTTCACTGAAAAGATTTTTCAGCTTTTTATTTTCGGTGTCTTCGAATTCCTTTATCAACCGCTGTTTTATTGTTTCGTAGAGATTTCCAACAGGTGGGTTGAGGACTATATCGCTAACCGAGGTGAGAATGTCGCTCTCAACAACGCCGACAATCGTATTAAATTTGGTCAGATCACTGACTATATTAGAGTTCGCAAATTGCGCTTCCAACTGGCGGAACCACAGCTGGGGGTTTTGCTTCCAGAAGGAGGAACTCTAACCTGGATGCGATTGACTGCGTTGTTTTGCTGAGCGTTGGGCTGAACATTTTGCTGGGCATTTTGCTGAGCATCTTGCTGAGCCTCACCGTTTTGCTGAACGTTATCTTGAGCGTTTTGGAAAGGAAGTTCGTCTTCGTTTGCCATAATTAGTAGTGATTAAGAGAGCAGAAATTGTAAAGTTGACGATGGTCGACTGAATTTCTGTGTTGTAGTACGAAAGCTCGTTGCTTATACTAAATACCCGAAGGAACTTGTGTTCGTTTTTGGGGTCACCAATATGGGATCCTGCTACTTTACAAGTGAAAGACTTGTGGTTAGGATTGAATCCAAATGGAGAATGAATAATTTATTTACTAATTCCAGCTATTTTATACACGGTTTGGTTTGAACTAGAAAACGTAATTTAGTTGTTTTAACAACAAAAACAAAATTGAGTTTGACAACGTAATGACAATTCAGTTAATCATCTGGCGCAGCTGGTGATTGGAATTAATTTGATGATTGGATGAGTGCGTTCGATGGTTGTGTTGTAGGTTTTATGCGACCGAGGGCACCACAAGCTCACTCCAAGAGACCTAGCTCACGCTCCGGAGAACACAATTTCATAAAAAAAAATTCCCTGATTGGTACGGTCAATACCTATCTAATAAAGCTAAAACAGACGAAATATGTTCAAATGTGGCCGACCTACAAGCCTGTGCCTGTTCCACACCAAGGGGTCTAACTCACGAGTCGGTCATCCGATTTCCATAAACTTTTTTTTTGTCGATCGGTATTGTAAATACCTTTTATTTGACGTATCACTTACAAGTTTAACGTTTAAATGTCCGGAGATATCTTCGAAAAACCGTAAAGCACTTATTGGGCCACAGCTCGGGAGGGGTCGATCCAAAATCACTCATCTTCGAACTTAGCCTGTCTTTTGACATTACCAAACGGGAAAAAAAAAGAATTTTCAAAATCGGATGCGTTTTACTCAAGTTATCGTGCAGACAGACAGACGGACAGACAGACGGACATTTTTCGACGTGTTACAAACGTATGCGTAAACCTATAAGACCCCAGTACTTCGTACGGGTCTAAAAATGTGTAAAATTTTGAGAAATTTAAAGAATTCTCAAAATTCTCAAAAGTTTTTTTATAAAATTTTATAAGATGCGAATGTGGAACGATTAGAGGACTCTTTCCTTTTGGTATAATACAAAATAGTACGGTAGACGTTCTTCCCTTACATTTACGTACATAAAGGAAGCCCCCCGGTACTTACTACATTTACAAAACATTTAATCATTAATAAAATAGCACGACTCGTGCGAATTGCAGTCCTCGCTTCGCTCTGGCCGCAAAGTTCACACTCGTAGGAGTTTTAAAGTTTCATGTCATGGCGTGCCCGTGATAGCTGACTATCACCGTTATAGAAAACTATCATGCGTGATAGCTGACTTACAGTCAAGAGAACAACAGAGGCAAATCGGAGCCATGTTATAACATTGCCAATTGTTGTGTAAATTTGATGTGAGCTTTGTGAATTTTCGTTTCAATTTTAAACATAAAAATAAATGTTGTTTTTTTCATATGTTGTTGAAGAAAACTTTGTTATCTACATTTAGGCGGAAAAGTATTCGTTTTTCAGCTAAATCTGTGACTTCTTTGAAGGCTGTAATTATGTCAACTCAATTCGACGTAGTGTGTCATTGTACATTGAGTTGATACCTAACTTCCATCTAAACTCAATTCGTCATTGTAGCACATACACACATCGAAGATTTCATGGATGCACCTGGGAGAGTACAATTAATTAGAATGACTGCCTTTACAAAAACTTCTATTTGCTTTTTTGAATTTTTCATCTGCTATTTACTTTTTTTTAACTCATTTATTTTATTTTAATTTATTTTGGCAGTGTTATCTCCTTTTTTGAATTTTATTTGTTTATTTAAAAGCGAAGAAAAGGCTGCAAGGCGCAACCAGAACAAAACGACCTTTTCAAAAACAAATATTTACAATAAATAAAAATCATCAGCTCCATTATACGTCCCGAAGTCCCCAAGATGCAACTAGCGTTTCTCCGTTGAATTGCAATAGAAACTTTTTGCATGGAGCGTGGCTCGCCAGAAGCTTTTCGCATTAATGAACCCAATTTCTTAATAAAAATACTTGTTTCGGGACCCAAACTTATGTAATCATCATGCTTGAATCTTTCAACATTATCTGCAATTGATTTTGGTTAATGGTTACATCCCACAAAATCGGTTTACCATGCCTCCATGGAATTAGAGTCACACCGTCCGATCTTTTACCGTCATCTCTAGAAATGCCCGGAGGTTGTAACAGATTCGGAAAACCTGCAGAGGAAGATGCATGAGAAAAGATTTTATTAACTTCATCATGTCCTGGAATCCATCCTCCGCTTTTATTGCAATATAAACCGTGTAAGCCATCCCTCGTAAGCTTCTTTCCACAAATACATTTATGTTCTTCGCATAATTCTCTACCCAAACGAAGACCAACAGCAATTCTTACAGAATAGTTATCTAATAGTAAGTAGTAAGCCTAACTGACTCAATGGAACCACTTGCAGCCAATTTGAAGACTTTGAATTTTATATCTGTCATTTTGTATTTTTTTACTCAACTGCCTATCTGCCTTTTTATTTATTTTCAACTGCCTTTTTTATCCCCAAATTTATTTATTTAAAACTGCCCTTTGTGTATCTGCCTTTTTATCTGCCTTTTTTAATTTTTTATTTCAACCTTTATATTAATTCATTACTTCGATAGTCTGTCAAGTGTAATGTATCGTTCTGACGCACTTCAAGTCATGTATAAGTGAAATGAATTTGTTCTGCAAATATACCGCACCCCATTAATGTTTTGATTATTTTTCTTACTTTTCGTACTTTTCTTGGGTGGAGTTAATAGGAGGAGGCCAATACAACAAGGAATGAAGTGCCAGTCCTGTCCTCTTTTCGAAAATACCCTCTCTCTCCCCTCATTGGCTGACGGGAGGGCAATATATCAGTGTCAAATAACGGTTTCTTCTCTTAAAAAGTGTCAAATAAGTTGTCAATTTCACAAAGCTAATATATAATATATAAATATAGTATATAAAAGATTCAATGAAAATTATTAAGTTTTGAAACTTTAAATTTAAAAAAAAAATCTCGCTCGCTTCGTTCGCATTTTCGGCTTATTGCATCCACTGATTTTATGAAAAAAGTTCTTCTCGCTTTCAGGGTAAATGAGACACCTTTTATCAATTAAAGCGCAGATCAAAACAAATTTCGCTCGCTTCGCTCGCGTTACAAATCCTACATGAATAAAACTTTGGTTTCACAACGTTTATTAACTACTATTACAACGCAGAAGTTACTGTTTTCTGAAATGATGCTTGGTCCGGCTCACATTGCTTTCGTGCTAATTATTACAAGGTTAAAATCTAATCGCATCTGACTAATGAGTGTCTTTTAGAATGATATTTAGAATTGCTGGATGCCACTGATCAGAAAAATCTCCTATCTTAGTGATGAATGAGGAAAGAGTTCGCAATTCTAACTATGTTTGCCTTCCCCTTTGTGGGATCTTACTTAGGTATTCAATTTTGTTAATTAATTCAACTTGAGCACTAAATTGTAAATTATTTATTTCAATTGAAACAGCTTTACAGTGTTCTACGTTGCTTGAAAGAAACTGATTCGCAAGACTTAAATTTTAATCAATTTTATCGAGACCTGTAAGGTATGCTTTGTACGCATCAGCATCAATATAAGCTTGGTTATAACTTAAACCGAGGGTGCATGCTCCGGTATATACCGTATTATCTGGAGGTTTGCCAGATAGTTGTGAGATTATCAGTTCTGGAAATGTAAATGGTATTGCATTTATGTTTGGTGTAATGCCTATACAGTCCAAGTATTTGCAGCACGGTGTAAAAACCATTTTGGTTGGATTGTTCACACTGTCACGAGTCATACCACACGATCTTCCGAGATGCTGACAATTATTGAAATCCACTTTAAGTCCAAGGGACGCTCTGGCATCTGCCATCGGACCTGCAACAGTATGAATAACACAGTTTACAATGTAACCTTTACATATTATTTTGCGGTGAAAAAACTCGTGTTTTCTCATTTCAAAAGCGTTGAGAAAATTTCAAATTTGTGGTCACTTCGTTCGGGCTACAATTCGCGAAATTGCCTAAAAACAATCGTCCAAAACAGATACACAAATAACTATTTCAACTCCTCGGCGAATTCATTAAAATGAATACACGGCGTTTGAATAGCTACTTTCGGACACTCGTTTTCTCACTTCGCAAGCAACAGCTTTGACTCTCCTAAGCAACTAGAAATAGCAATGCAACATGATGCGGCAATTCCACTACTTACCTGTGTCTTTATCAGCTCCTATTCCCAAAAAAACGGCGATTAAGCACATGAAGAAAACACACACAAAATTCATCGTACAATATACAATGTAGCAACTGATTAGTCGGACTATAAACCTCTTAAGAATGTAAGTCGATTCTTACAAATCGAGGTCTTAAATACGTTTTTTGTTTGCGTACCTGATTTTTTTATCATAAGCGTTTTAGATTTTTTACAGGGCTCCCACGTGTTCTTATTTCCTATCATAGCCAGCGAACTTGTCAATTTGAGCAACGTGTCTTTTCAGCTGTTTTTTTTTACAAATTGACAAATTCGCATTGATGTAGACTGTTCGCTTTTCCAGCACCGTTTGTGGCAACAATTCGCTTACGTTCGCTGCGTTTTTTTTTTTTTTTTTTGAAAACACAGCATTTATGTGATCGGTACTACTTTTGTGTGTGTATTGACACCATTGTCAGTGTTCAGAGCTGGAGAAAAGCTGGGAGACTGAAGTTTCAATAATTTCGATAGACAACATATTTCTAAGCGTCTCTATATGCCTCTATTTTCTTCTCGTGTCATTTTTGCTTAATTCTCTCACGAAAAAGTTTGGGTCGTAATTGAAATATAAATTAAAAGAATAAAACTAGAAAATTCGGCAATAGTGTAGAACATTTTTTTGTTTACAATAACATTCTTAATCTAAATAAAAAAAAATGTAAAGACTTCAACGTCCCATTGGAAGAACGAACAGAAACGAATGCAATTTTAGTTAAAGAACACCGCGTCTAGAGATATCGAACATTCCAGACGATTGAGTCTGTCCAGCAAGGCGGTATTACATTTTTGAGTGTTGGAAAGTGTAGAACAGATATGGTCGCATCTATTTGCTACATGTACTCACAATTAATGTCAAAATCACATGGAAATTAGTGCGTTTGAGTGCGGAAATCAAACTTTCGTGTGTTCCGGGAGAAGAATAGACCCAATTCTTCACATTCGTTGAATCTTGCAAGCAAAATTGAGTTGAAAATTAAAAGTATATTTTCGTACCGAAGATATTTTACCTTTGCTCGGATCAGAAATAGTTAGTAACCTACTGACTTTACGAAACTCGTGAGGGTTTGAACAATAATTTCTATAAACTGAAAAAGTTTACACAAACAATAAAAACGAAAAAAAAAACTTTTTTGAAAAGCAATTTTTATTTACCATTTTACTAACTCAATATATAAATGTAAAAAAATGCAAAATCGCTAAGCCAGCGAATTTATAAGTTTGTGGAAAAATACGAATTCGCTGGCTGTAATAGGAAATATGAAAGCATGTGGGAACCCTGTAAAAATTTAAAATGCTCATGATAAAAAAAACAGGAACGCAATCAAAAGAAAACGCATTTAGGGTTTGGGAAAAAGCACAATTTTAGTTTTAATAATTTAATTTATCGATAGTTACAAAGTAATATGATAGCAACAACTTGTTAGCACAGCTTTAAATTTACATTATTCTTTTGTTCTGTGTTCTACATATTTTTGGTGCTAAAGTCGAAGCATTATAATTTCATCGATTCTATTAATTTAATTCATTTTTAAATAATTATAGTTGTCAAAGAAATCAATTAGAAAACCACGGTGGGGCTGAACGAACTTTAAATAAACATGTCGACCTCCATCTCGCTTCTTTTCATAGCTGAGTTAGGGGAGGCGTGTACTATCCAACGGCACGTGTTGCAGGCGTAACCGCTGAGCCGTTTCTGAGAACTAGGAATATCGTCGCCTGGCTCCGCGGAAATTGCTGGACCAATGTTTGAAACTGGAATCGGTAGAGGGACAAATTCTTAGAACAACCATGTAAAAATTATTGCTCTCGGTCATTTGTTCGCAGAGTAATAGAAGCTGAAAGTCGAAAATTCCACCTCTTCATGGAGTGATGCCTCCTCGACGAAGTTCCCGATCCAGCACTTTAATAGCGTTTAAATAGTAATTAGCAAATCTTTATAGATTCGGAAGGATTTTTAATAAAAAATTTTGCTGCGCGGCTCGCATTCCTGATGAAAAATAGTCATTTGTGTACCTGATTTGCACGATTGAGCGACGTTACACCACAATCATTATCAAACTGAAAAGTTGCCATCGATCGCCGTAATTAAAGATGACGGCTAATCGACAAACTTCCCAGCGATGTTTTATTAAGCAACTTTGTCCAGAGTTAACGAACATACGAAATCGCATCAACGCAAATGCAAAACCAAATAGGTCACGTGTTATCGAATGGGCCATGTTTCTAATGCCAGTAAATTTGTGTGAGAATTCAATTTTTAGCCCCGTACGAAGTACGAAGGGGCTTATAGGATTACGATGCCGTGTGTAATTGATGGAATTCGAAGCAGACGGTAAGGGCAAAGTGTTTGCCTATGTTCATAGATGACGAATCCACAATAAAAATTTGGGCCGTCTGTCCGTCTGTCTGTCACGTCGATATCTTGAGTAAATCAAATCCGATTTCAAAAAAAAAAAAAATTCCTGAAAGATAGTCAAAATAGTGAGGCTAAGTTCGAAGATGGGCATATTCGGGTCGGCCCTTCGTGAGTTAGGGCCACCTAAGTGATTTAAGGTCTTTTGGTGATATTTATGGCAAAATAATGTAAATGACACGGCAAATGATAGGTATTGTCAATACCAATCCAGGAAAAAAAGTTTTTTTAAATCGGGTGAGTGGACCGTGAGTTAGGGCCTTAGAAGTGAAAAGCTACGAGGGCCCTGTGTGTATTTTACATAGAACTCAAGTAAATTTCATTCGTTTTTCGTAATTTTTGTGTCATTTGGAAGGTAATCAAAAGCCGAATAGAATGTTGTTGAAAAAAAAATTAAATTTGGGTCCTCGGACTAAGGCCGCTACTAGGGCCCTATGCGTATTTTACATATAACTCGAGCAAATTTCATCCGTTTTTCGTAATTTTTGTTTCATTTGGAAGGTAATCAAAGGTCGAATAGAGTGTTGTTGAAAAAAAATTAAATTTGGGTCCTTGCACTAACGCCGCTACTAGGGCCCTATGTGTATTTTACATATAACTCGAGCAAATTTCATCCGTTTTTAGTAATTTTTGTTTCATTTGGAAGGTAATCAAAGGCCGAATAGAATGTTGTTGAAAAAAAATTAAATTTGGGTCCTTGGACTAAGGCCACTACTAGGGCCCTATGTGTATTTTACATTGAACTCGAGTAAATTTCATTCGTTTTTCGTAATTTTTGTGTCATTTGGAAGGTAATCAAAGGCCGAATAGAATGTTGTTGAAAAAAAAAATTAAATTTGGGTCCTCGGACTAAGGCCGCTACTAGGGCCCTATGCGTATTTTACATACAACTCGAGTAAATTTCATCCGTTTTTCGTAATTTTTGTTTCATTTGAAAGATAATCGAACACCGAATAGAATGTTGTTGAAAAAAAAATTAAATTTGGGTCCTTGGACTAAGGCCGCTACTAGGGCCCTATGTGTATTTTACATATAACTCGAGCAAATTTCATTCGTTTTTCGTAATTTTTGTTTCATTTGGAAGGTAATCAAAGGCCGAATAGAATGTTGTTGAAAAAAAATTAAATTTGGGTCTTCGGACTAAGGCCGCTACTAGGGCCCTATGTGTATTTTACATATAACTCGAGCAAATTTCATCCGTTTTCCGTATTTTTTGTTTCATTTGGAAGGTAATCAAAGGCCGAATAGAATGTAGTTGAAAAAAAAAAATTGGATCCTCGGACTGAGGCCGATACTAGGCCCTATGTGTATTTATACTCAATAAATTAAAATTTTAGGACTATTTGAAATTTTTGTTTTATTTGAAAGGAACGTCGTACGGGGCTTCGTAATTGCGCTATGCGCAATTTCTAAGATGTAGACATTACATAATAATTTTACTTTAACTACTTTAACCGGCGCATAGGCTTACGGTCAAAGTAGGGTGACAGACGCACTAGGGTCACGTACGCAATAGATATACGGGTTTGTACGGGGCTCAGTCGCAGCAAACGCTCCGACTGTTCTGATGGCTCGTTTTCGTTTGAATTTTTGAATCGCGGGAATAGAAGACCCACGTTCGGAGCACTCTCCTCTCCACCTGAAATACACTGGCGAGGTTCCCAACGCAACACAGAAACGGGATATACGCCTAGTTAGGCCTTGGTGCCTATGCACCAAAACCAGTCTCAGATATTTTTGATCTTCTATGCCTGGCTGGTTGTAAGTGGCCAAAAGTCGAAAAATGTGGTTTCGCAGTCCGGATTTCATTTCCGTAAGGTGGCGAGGGCACGGCGTGTATCGGTTCGTTTGAAAGCTGAGGTCAAGTACTCCCGGGGCAAATATTACCTTCAAAAAATTGGATGATAATCGGCAAAGCACCTAGCACGGTAATAGAGGTTTTACCACGTCAAATAGAGGAGTATTTTGATACCAATAATACCATTAGCAGCATTAATGCTAGTTTTGCAATGACATCATAATATTATGAAAAAAAAGGTGTGGAAATATCCGCATACTTCGATTAAAGTGCTACTTTATATTTTTGTACTACCCTGCTAGGTGCTTTGTAATCGGCGGAAAATATGACCTCCGGAAAATTTCTCGAAATCGATGGAACATCGGTGAAATTTGATGAAGACTGTGACCTCAATGAAAGTGTAAAACAGGTATGGTCTATTGCCCGCCCGGAGGACATAAAAATTTGATTTTAGTACTTAAACGCACTCATTTTCATATTATTTTGACATATAATGTGAGTGCGTTTAAGACGAATTCGCCGATCGACCATACCTACGCACTCATTTTCATATTATTTTGACATATAATGTGAGTGCGTTTAAGACGAATTCGCCGATCGACCATGCCCGTTCTAGACTTTCATTGTGTGACCTCACTAATGCAATTATTTGATTAAATTATTATAACTTCAGCTTTACAGCGATACCTATAGGCCAGAGGTTTTTCGACCATATCTTTCGAACTAACAGTCCATTCGACTTTATATGAGGCTCAAAAATCTGAAATAATTTCAGGTTTCAGGAAAAGGTTATAAAAGTCGGTTGAGTAGTTCCAGAGACATGGTTATTAATGTTGGATTAGGTAATTTACACTAATCTAGTGTTCGATGTTTAAACTTTAGTATGCCTGGAAACTAAATTTTCTCGTATGATTTTCATTCTGTTTTATCACTTAATACAATTCAGTTCGTAATTAAGCTGCTCTGTGTTTCAATACAATTGAAGGAAATCTACGGAATCTAAGAGGTTATGGGCCCAGGAACGCAAAGGTATGGCAGAAAAAGAAGCGAACGTGAAACGTTTTCAGTTCGACGGAACGAATTATAACAATTGGAAATACCGGATGCATGCCGTGTTGGAAGAGAAGGATTTAATGGAATACGTCGAGGAAGATCTGGAAATAATTACGCTAAATGCTAACGATCGCGATTACAGAAAACATTTGAAGAAAGAAAAGATATGCAAGTCTGTACTAATCCAGCATATTGCGGACAGTCAATTGGAATACATTAAGGATAAGTCGATGGCAAAGGACATCTACGACGCTCTCAAGTCAGTATTCGAAAGAAATAGCGTCGCCGATCAGTTGTTGCTCCGAAAACAGTTATGCACTTTGAAATATGACGGAATCGGTGATATCAGGAAACACCTTCTGGAATTTGATAATATCATTCGCGAATTGAAAGGAATTGGAGCGAAACTAGAAGAGATAGATGTAATATGTCAACTATTACTAACATTGCCTCAGTCGTATGATTCGCTCGTCACGTCATTGGAAACCCTCCATCCTGAATCACTGAACATTGAATTCGTGAAGAAACGTTTGTTGGACGAGCATGGGAAAAGATCGGTTGAGAACAAAAACGGAATATCGAACAATGGACACTTTTCAACTGCTATGAATACATTCAGATTCCAGTGTCACAGCTGCGGGAAGGTCGGACATAAGAAATGGCAATGTCCAGATCTGAATACCCATTCGAATGGTAACGGAAATGTATCTTATTGGCAAGGCTTCAACAATGGTAACGGCAACGGAAATTACAATGGAAATTCGAATGTTAACAAAACTCCAATGAACAACCAAGCCGGAGCAAACTTAAGCGAAGCTCGTGCAGATCGTTGCAACTTGTAATCTGTGCGAAATGGAATTGGAAGGAATATGGAAATGGAAGGAATATGGAAATGGAAGGAATATGGAAATGGAAGGAATATGGAAATGGAAGGAATATGGAAATGGAAGGAATATGGAAATGGAAGGAATATAGAAATGGAAAGAATATGGAAATGGAAAGAAACAGGAAAGAAACTACAATATGGAATCAAAGCTTGGAAATTTAATCGGAAATTCAATCTTTGATTTATGTAAATTAAGCGGGGGTGTTGGATTAGGTAATTTACACTAATCTAGTGTTCGATCTTTAAACTTTAGTATGCCTGGAAACTAAATTTTCTCGTATGATTTTCATTCTGTTTTATCACTTAATACAATTCAGTTCGTAATTAAGCTGCTCTGTGTTTCAATACAATTGAAGGAAATCTACGGAATCTAAGAATTAAAAGGGTTCCCAGATCGAAAAAAGAGTACAAAAAGGTACTGCCAAAGCAAGAAAAACCGTAAAAATGGTTTTTCAGTAATAGCTTTGGGTGAAGTGTAACCATCGTTTCATGCTTTAATGAGTTATGCTTGATTTCCTTAAAGAGTAAACGGAGCGTAAACGGCATAAGTGGAAATCAAGCATTATTGATGATACTCATAAACGTTTATACTATTCAATGAAAATTTACCACCACTTGACATCTGTGGCTGTACTTTGTCCAAAAAGAATGTTAGTTATCATTGAAAAAATAAATGTTTTGGGTATAAGTTCAGGCTTCAATTTAGCATTCAAATGATTCGTCTTAAGTTTACTTTTTCGTCGATTTTTTTTTGCTCAGGTATTCGAATTTGCGTTGTAATGGTCAAGTCAATAGTAATGAAACTGGTTAATCGGACGTTCCGTCCGAACAGTGGAAAAATGCGCGGCCGGATAGCCGCTCACAAATAAATAAGAATTATACCGTCAGCCAAAGAGAGGGAATTTTCGAAAAGAGGACAAGACGGGCACTCCAATTCTTGCTCTATAGTCCTCCTGCTATCAATTCCACCCAAGACGTTCTCTTTCTTGCTGTATTGTCATTAGTCCCGTCCACTTTTAATCTTTTTACCAGAACTGAAATTTTGAGCTTCTCTCATTCTTGTGTGCGGTATATTACAAATTCATTTCACCTATACATGACTGAAATATTAATGTGATTGAATCCAGCTATAATAAAATGCCACACTCGAAAAAGCATCCGGTTTACCTCTAGCGCATGGTACTCCCCACGACACAATACCTGCTTGGACGCCTTCAGCAGTAATTAATGGACCGCCTGAAAAAAAGTTTTAGAATTCGTGTTCATTCTATTAGGTCATCTAAAAGAGAGTTCTTTTTGATCGCACCAGAATCACCGAAACAGGCTCCCTCACCTTCCGGCGGATTTGTGCAAACATGAGCAGTAGTAATTGGACTGGCTCCTTGCAACGATTGAGCACATGTTTCAAGGTCCAATGTTTGAAGGTTTATGTACTGCAAGTCGTTGGGAAAGTCACCCGGAAACTGAAAATTGAAAAAAAATTATTCACTGAACAATAATATATATTATGCATCTGGCTGCAGGAGTTTAAAGAGCACGTTTCTGTACATAACACGAACGAGCAAAGCGAGTGTGTGTTATGTATACAGAAACGTAATGCGAGTGTATGCTTCTGCAGGTGCATATTATGTTTTGAATCGTCTATCGTTTCGCGACTATCGAAGTCATTAATTGAATCGGAAATCACATCGGTCACAAAACTAGGTCTCAAAAATCAAATAGCTTGTGGTGATCACAGTTTGCCATTGAATTGTCAAGCATCAAGTAGCCTGTGCTCCAGCCTGTATACCAGGTACATTGCGACAATAAATCATTCACTATCCGGCTTCGGCCGAGATCACATCTACGAGTTTTTCGTGTAGTTAGTTGACTGTAGATAGAAAATCATCTATGGTCGAGATGCTTTGCTACCATAAGCTCAATGTAATAAGTTCTTTGCTGAGCAGGACGACTCTGAATCCATCTTTACCTCCGTTTTCCACTGAAAGAAAAGTACTCCGTTCAGAGCGCCGTTCTGAATTTTGATTGGTTAAATCACGTAAAACATTTCAAACCAAGGAAAGTATGTACTGATAGAAGGTGGATATCGAACAAGAAATGCGAGATCAACACCTTGCGAGATTTTTGACATTAGGCGAGATAAATCGGCAACGGTAGTCCGGTTTGTCTGTTTTGGTTATCCACATTTTTAAAATTATAGTGCGACCTTCATACATTCTTAATCAGAGTGTACTTCAACCAACAGAACTCCTTACGCCGAAAAGCAAACGGTAAACTCAGTTTCGTGGCGTAGGCACGTATCGTTCAGCACTTCTTCTTGTTTTTCCATGTCTCATTGAAAGGAAAAAGGTGTTCAAAATATTAACTTTAACGAAAACTTACACTTGTTGTGCCCCAACCGGACAAAGTAACTGTTTCACCTGGAGATGGACTTGATGTCGCTAAGTTTATGGGTTGAACGTATTGATTGTATAGAATTGGAAGTGCTAAGTTCACTACTCCCACATCATTTACTTCAGTTCGTGGGTCATAAGATTCATGGTAAGAGACATTCAAAATTGGATGAGCTGTACCGCCTGAGTTGAGTGTATTTGTACCGACGACGGCAGTGGTCAGTGAAATTGATAGGTTAATAATGCAATGTGCGGCTGTTAAAACTTTGAGAGGCGATATAATGGATCCGCCACAGAAATGTTTATTATTCCTTCGCAACGAAACTTGGTGAGGAAACTGGCCCAACTCTGCATTTTTGCCGCCAACAATCTTCGATTTGATTTCGGGTCGACTTAGCACAGTAGCTATACAAGCTAGTAAGCACAACGTAACGGTTATTACTGACATTTGTTTCAATTTTGTTTTTCGATAACAATGTGAACGAACAAATTTTTCGTTTCTGATAAAATAATTCGGAAATTCGTGCTCTTTTATATCGTAGTATACAAGGACCTTTAATCTGCCATTTTAATTTTTAATTAGCTAAATTCGACATCGTGTTACCATTTGTACTCAACCTAACTGGTGAAAAACTGTCTATGTTAGTGTAAATCTGCATATGTGTGTGTGAGCGCATCTGCATATACAAAATGTCGACAAATCAAAATTGACTTTAGGATTGTTCTCTTTGGAAGAGACTATTGGCACCGGGTGCCAATAGGCTCTTTATTATACAAAAGCTAACCGCACAGGGTGCCAATATTCTCTTTATTATACAAATGCTAATCGCACCCGGTGCCATGAGCCACAGTATTATAAAGAGACTATTGGCACCCGGTGCCATTAGCCACAGTATTATAAATAGACTATTGGCACCCAGAAAAATTAAAATTTGAACAAAAAATCCGGATATTTTGAAAATTAAACTTGTTTTGAACACAATCCTAGGGAATTCATCTTTTTTACGAAATGTAAAGTAAAGGCGGTAGTTTGTTCGATCTTAGTGAGTTCGTCATTTTACAAAATACAACGTAAAGACGGGTTGTTTGATACTAGTGAATTCGTCCTTTTACGAAATTTAACGAAAAGGCGGATTGTTCGATTCTGAGGAATTCATTCTTTTTACGAAATGTAACGTAAAGGTATCGAACAATCCGCCTTAACATTACATTTCTAAATACGATGAATTCCATAAGATCGAACAAACTACCTTTACGTTACATTTCGTAAAAGGATGAAATCCTAAGGATCGAACAATTCGCCATTACGTTAAATTTCTAAAAGGACGAATTCTCTAAGATCGATCAAACTACCTTTACGTACATTTCGTAAAAGGATGAATTCCTTAGGATCGTACATACAATCCGCCTTTACTTTACACTTCGTAGAAGGATGAATTCCCTAGTATTGTTCAAAACGCATTTGCGTTATATTTCGTGAAAGAATTAATTCTATCGAACAACCCATCTTTACGTTAAATTTCGTAAAAGGATGAATTCCCTAAGATCGATCAATCTACCTTTACTTTATATTTCGTAAAAGGGTGAATTCCTCAGGATCGAACAATCCGACTTTACAATACATTTCGTAAAAAGATGGATTCCCTAGGATTGTCTACAAAACAAGTTTAAATTTCAAAATATACTGATTTTTTATTCAAATTTTAATTTTTCCAGGTGCCAATAGTCTCTTTATAATATTGTGGCTAATGGCACCGGGTGCCAATAGTCTCTTCATAATACTGTGGCTAATGACACCCGGTGCCATTAGCCACAGTATTATAAAGTGACTATTGGCACCCGGTGCCAATAGCATATTCGATTCTCTTTTATGTATGTGTGTATTCGATAAAAATAAAATAAGGTCTTGCGGGTATGTCACGGTCGGCACAGTTACGAAACCTTTTTCACTAAAATCTTTCATGCGTTAGGGTATGAAACCAATGTATTTCTTATGGAAAATGCATTTTATACGGTCAAATGCATTTGATATGGGCAATTCATTTTGTATGGACAATGTATTGAATATAATTGTGGCCAATGATTTGTTAAATATGTTTCACCTAAACAAATAAATGGAGACCCCGTTGCTTTTTAATTTCTTACTTTAATAATTATAAGAGTTTCCGAAAATCATGACAAATATTGACGATGACAGAGGCAGCGTTCGGAAAGCTCAGGCTAATTTTCAAAAGCAAAATGAACAATTGTCTGAAACGTAAAGTGTTCGACACGTGTGTCCTTCCTGTGCTCACAGATGGAGCGGAAACGTTAACAAAAGCTTCCGAAAATAAATTTAAAGTGGCACAAAGAGCCATGGCACGGAGTATGCTTGGAACTACGCTCTGAGATAGAGAGACAAATCAATGGATCAAACAAAAGTCCTTGATGTCATGAAAAAAACAGCATCTTTAAAGTGGAGCTGGGCGGGACATATTGCATTGCAAGAAGGACGGACGAACGTTTGACTAAAAAGATCATGAACCGGAGACCACCCAAAACACGACCTAAAGGTGGAGATGGAATAATGGTATAAATACAATTGCAGGGCGAGGGGTAACCGACTGGCCAAAATGGTGGCAAATCAATTTCTAATTCCTTTCAATTCCGTTTAATTACCTCAATTACCGGACCAACTCGTCTAATTGCCGGATTCGCTCTATTTCCTTTCAATTCCTTTCAATTCCTTTCAATTCCGTTCAATTCCTTTCAATTTCCTTTCAATACCCTTTCAATTTCTAAAGGTACTTCCTGTCAATTCTTTTTAATTGCTCTTAATTCCTTTTATTTCTTTAATTAACGGATTAACACCACTACTTGCCGGATTCGCCCTTCAATTCATATAATTCCTTCAATTCCACGAATTTGAATTTTCGAAATAATTGCTCGATATTTCCAAATACAGCCAAGGACAGTCAAAAAAGTGCATTTTTATGATTTTCGTTTTTATTGATTTCAGCTGTTTTAACAATACAAATTACAATGGCAAAACAGCTGAAATCGATGAAACACGTATAGAATAAAAATGCACTTTTTTGACTGTCCCAGGCTGTAGATATAAATTTAAAGTCAAAGTTAAACCCTTGAGCATTTTGGAAAAAGAATCGTCAGACTATATCAAGATAAAATTTGGAACAACTATTAGAATCTTTAATTTTTACTCATACTTTTAGAAGAGATTTTTCAATTTCAATTTAGATTAAACCGTCCAATTGACTGCAGTTTTGTTTAAAGTGATTTCACATCGCACATCATTGTTTATTTTAGATAAATAGTATTTTTCGTACAAAGACAGGAAATGGCGAAAAACGTTTGTGCATCCGACAACTGAAATATGACATATTTTGCCATGATTTTTCATTAGGAAATGTCAGTTTTTCCCGAACTATATATCGTACAGAATTTACGTATGTGTTGTGGACGGTATATTTTAGGAAATTTCGCGGATTGTAGCGCGAACGAAGTGAAAGTGCCTAAAATAAACCGTCCACAACAGATGCGTATACAACTTTTCATGCTGAGGGCCTAAGTTACGAGAAACATTCATTTCTTGACGATTTATGGTGCGGGAAAGAAATTACATGAATTTTTCCATGACTATACGATTGATTAATATGGTGAATGTGAAGTGTGTCTGTTTTCAAGTAAATTGCTGTGTTTTGTCTATTTCAGTTGTCCGATGCACAAAATGTTGTTCCTACCTCGACAGGAAACGGATTTGTTCAGCACACGTCAGCAAAAGCCAAAGCACTCAATTTTTTGTTTCGTTCAAGTGATCGACATCGCAAGATTTTAGGCTTTTGAAAAGTTGATGTCGGTGATGCCTTTTTTTGTAAATTTGGTTTGAAACTAGAGCATTTCGCATCGGCAATGCCCCAGCCTTACATTCCCCCGATGAATATTCACTTGTTTGTTGCGGCTCAGACTCTTCCGTATCTGATTCACAAGAATCCTCTGAAGAAGAATCCTTCAGAGTGCATATTTTGAACATAAAAGGACGTTGGACCAGTTCTAAAATGGAACTGATCAACATTGTACACTGTTATTTATTGTGCGGGAGCTTTTAAAATTAAAACAAAGAGGAAATAATGTGGTTTTGCATTCGCTGGTCCTTCTTTCCGATAATCACACTTACCAGCATTTACTCTCATTTACTTTCAATTCCTTACAATTCCACATATTTACAGTCAATTCCTATCAATTCCGATCAATTACTGCCAATTCCGATCAATTCCAGTCAATTCCGGTCAATTCCAATTATTTACCGGATACTCCGGCAATTCCTTTGAGGGTGTGTAGTCAATTACCCGAGTCGGTTACCCCTCGTTGCAGGGTCTTTCCTGCAATTCTCAAGTGGCAACGGTTCGTTTGGAATGGAAGAGAATTGGGAAGCAGTGGATAGAAAGATATGTCTTGCCTTTTTGCCTCGTTCTTCTTTTTTGCGAAAATTCTGAGAACATCACATTTTCATTTTATCTATGAACATAGGCAAACACTTTGCACTTACCGTCTGCTTCGAATTCCATCAATTACACACGAAATCGTAATCCTATGAGCCCCTTTGCACTTCGTACGTGGCTAAAAATTGCTATCAACCTTTCAACCGAAATTTCGTTTTACTCCTTACCACAAAATTCCATCCGTACCACTGCAATGGATGTTTTCCGCATAACATGCACAACATTACAATCCTTTGCGGTCAGTTGTGCATACATTAAATTTATCTATACATTTCCGTTTTTATCAATTTGTGCATGGGACTCAAGCAATTGTCATTCATATAAATATAACTAGCAGACCATTGTATACAAACCAGTACACTCCGAGCTTCATTCAAGTCTCTACCAATTTCAAAAATTATTTATTGCGAGTTTTAGTGACCTGCTGTAATGGCTAGTGCTAACGATAATTTGCTGTTACTATTCCAAAACCCAAACGAACCACTGTTCACCGAAAAGGACAATGGAAAGACTGTCATCGAAATGCCAGCCGAATTCTATACGGATCGCTATCGTCCCTTGGGTGATGTATTATCCACACGATTCGGAGAAGATGCCACAAACAAGGTTGTATTGAAGAAGTTGACAACGTTCCCCGATCTCTCATTCGCATCCACTTTAAGCAAAGATGGAGCATTTTCATTGTTCAATCGTATTCACAAAGAAATGGCTGGAAAATTGATCAAAATTTTCATGGATCAACCAGACGCTACCACATTGATGTCGTGTGCTGCCTATTGCAAAGATCGTGTTAATGTTGACTTGTTCCAATACTCATTGTCCGTGGCAGTTCAACATCGAGCCGATACGAAGAATATGACATTGCCATCGATTGTGGACATGTTTCCCGATAAGTTTGTGGATCCATCTGCGTTTCCGAAGGCTAGAGAAGAAGCGTCGCTTGTACCTGACGAGAACCGACAGAACATCAAAATTCCATTGGAATTCACATCGAGCGACAAGGAAATCGAACAGAAAATGGCATATTTTCGTGAAGGTATGTGTGACGTGACGTGACAATTAATTTTAACATTCCAGATTGGTGAAAATTGTCTTCATTCTGTTTTTTAAGATATTGGAGTCAACATGCACCATTGGCACTGGCATTTGGTTTATCCCGCACTAGGCCCGGAAAATGTTGTCAGAAAAGATCGTCGAGGAGAATTGTTCTACTACATGCATTCTCAAATCATCTACAGATACAACGTCGAAAGAATTTGTGCTCGCATGGAGAAGGTGAAACCGTTGGCTAACCTTCGGACTGAGATAAAAGAAGCCTACTTTCCGAAAATTATTCGCAGCAAACTCAATCGAGCTTTTCCACCTCGCGTTGCAAACATGACCTTGCAAGACGTGAATCGTTCGGAATTTGTTGTTGAAGTTGCCGATCTGGAACGGTGGAGAGATCGTGTCTATCAAGCTATCGACCAGAAACAAATCACTGATTCGAATGGCAAAATAGTCTCTCTGAACGGGCCAGATGGCATAGACATTTTGGGTAATATCGTTGAGTCGAGTGCGTTATCGGCGAATCCGTCGTTCTATGGCGATTTGCACAATCAAGGTCACATCCTTATCTGTTTCATTCACGATCCGGAGCAGAAGTATTTGGAAGAGTTTGGCGTAATGGGCGACGTTGCTACTGCAATGAGAGATCCGATTTTCTACCGTAAGTAGTTGTCGCTTTTTGGTCTTGATTCAACTTGTTTTTTTGAAGAAACAAATAAAAAAAGGAAAAAATTTCGAACACGAATCTAGGTTGGCATGGCTTTGTGGACACCATATTCCAGCGATACAAGAGACTTTTACCGAACTACTCGGTAGAAACTGAACTCGCCTATGCAGGAATCACAGTGTCGTCGGTAAATGTTCAGATCACCAAAGGAAAGAACGCCAGGCCCAACACTCTGTTGACATTCTGGCAACGTTCAGAAGTAGATCTCAGCACCGGTTTAGACTTTGGACCGGAAGGAAACGTTTACGCTCAATTCACGCATCTTCAGCACGCACCATTCGAGTACAAAATTAACGTTGAAAACAACTCAAGAGCCCAGAAAATCGGAACGTGTCGCATTTTCATGTGCCCGAAGAACGACGAACGTGGACAGCCATTTGTGAAATTCGAAGATCAACGCTTGCTGATGATCGAAATGGATCGCTTTACCGTGTACTTAAATCCGGGCCAAAACTTAATTCGTCGTCGTTCCGACGAATCAAACATTACCATACCTTACGAAAGATCGTTCCGTAACAAACGGCCACCAAGTGATCCACTCGCAAAAGCTCAATTTTCATTCTGTGGATGTGGATGGCCCCAACACATGCTACTTCCGAAAGGATCCGAAGAAGGCACCAAATTCAAAATATTCGTCATGATTTCCAACTTCGAAATGGATCGTGTCGCTCAGCCAGATTTGAAAAATCCGTGCAACGATGCGGCCGTGTTTTGTGGATTAAAAGATCAGAAGTATCCGGATAAAAGGAATATGGGTTTTCCATTCGATCGTCCACACAAAGCGGCTAAATTGGAAGACTTCAAAAATTTGGCAACTAACATGGCCCTTGGAGAGTGTGAGATAAAGTTCACCAATGCTATCATCAATCGACAGTAAATTTCAAATTTTAATTCTTTCTATCTTCTTACTATGCTACCCTTTCCCATTTTATGCAAATTAAAATATTGTCACACTGCATTCCATTTGTTTTATCAAAATAGTTATTTATGTAACAAGAATTCAATTTAGTTACTTGGAACTCGTTCAGGAACTAAAAATTCGTTACCCAAAGTGAAGATTTTGACATATTTTTTATGAAAGAAGTGTCAACATTCTCACCAGTGAAACTTAACGAAGAGTTCCTAAACGAGTAATTCTTCGTTAAGTTTAACTAGTGAATTGTGACAAGTCTACTTACATGGGTATGGACATTTTGATGTAAGATTAAAGAATTCAACTGCAGTGCAATAATATGGAATAAAATCAATTCGAATTGTAATGAAAAATGGCCGAATCTCATATTAATGGACCTTAGAATTATGGCAACTTTTAAATTTCAAACAGCGATTATTGATATATTCAGAGCTGAAAAAGTGTCTGATATTGGCGGCCTAACCAACTCATTAATGTTGCCTTTATCGTCGGCATTTGTCATTACCGTACGGACTTAGCGTTAGCATAGGTGTGTGGTATTTAGCGTTAAAAAAAATCTGACGTTCTCTATTATCTATATGGACAAAAACGCTAAATAAGAAAAACGTCTGTAACACTTGTTAAGAGGCACCGACACTTTCGTGAAAAGCCTACATTAGGGCGATTTTTAAATACTGGATTTTAGTTTACTTTTGATGATATCTTTCCACCAGAATCCTTTTTCAAAAATGTACGACCGCAATTCCGACCACGAATGTGTTAGCTTTCAACAGAAAATAGATTTGGTTGTAGCAGTTTGACCAGCTCTGAAAACAATGAGCAGTTTATGAAAAATTCGTTAAACTGCTCACTTTTCTCAGAGCTGGTCAAACGACTACAACCAAAACTCATTTTGATTTAAAGCTAGCACATTCGTGGTCGGAATTGCGGTCGTACATTTTTCAAAAAGGATTCTGATGAAAAGATATCATCAAAAATGAAATACGAGGCACACAAATGTAGGCTACAATTTGAGCTAAGCACCGGTGCCTCTTAACACGATAGCTTGAGTAATTCTTCGCCAATTTTTACGAATTTTGTTTTAATTGATGAAGGTTGAGATTCTTTAGATTAAGTTCGAAGATGCGCATGGTTGAAGTAGACAAGTTAAGAGAACTACGGAGGTGGATGACATCAAATTTCAGAACATTGTGTGGACCCTTTGCAAATTGGTAGCCTACATTTAGGAGGAGATTATTCGTTTTTCGATGATTTCCATTTTTTTTTTTTTGAAAAAGGAAAACCATTAAAGCACGCAAAAATGGGTTAATTTTAAATGAAAAATTGGTTTGTTAGTGATAACTCATCCCACTTGGAGAAAGAAATTTTTGCAAATTGTGTAAATTTATGTAAACTCTATGGGTTTCTCCAAATGGGTTAAAGTCTGACTCACAAACCAAACCGCTTAAATGTAGGCTACCCATTGGCAAACGGTCCATAGATAGATGCTATTTGCACCTGGGTGCAAATAGCCATATAAGGACTATTTGCACCCAACTCCAACAAAATCGACGAAAATCACGCCTTTTCGGAAATTATTAGAAAAAAGTTACCGTTTAACTTCAGAAACGTGAGTGGCCTTTTCGTTACGTTTTGCGAAACGGAAAAATCCTCTCGAATTGAGCCTTTTCATTACGTTTTGTAAAAAGGAAAAAGAGTACAGTGTTAAAGTCAAACAGAGTATTATCCGCATTCACAGATGAAAAAGCCTAATTAATAACGCAAAATAGAGTATTAGTGTTCCCATTTGTTAAAGGAAAAATAAATTTTCTGAGCTTCAAAGAAGTACTTTCGTTTGTTGATAGCAAGACTTCAAAACCGATTGTAACGTTTTTCTTATAATTTCCATAACAAAAGCAAGCGTGATTTCCGTTGGAGTTTGGTGCAAATAGTCTTTATATGGCTATTTGCACCCGGCTGCAAATAGTCTTCGTTTAGATAAAATTTGTTAAAAATCGTCTCTTCCGCGTTGAATATACCCAAATTTTGTCAAAAATACTTTTGGTGAAAATTAAGGAAAATATGGAAAAATCTAGGAAAATCTGTTTTTTTTTCTAAAAATAGTCACCGATAACATTTATCGAAATGAAAGCGCAATAGAGGAGTTTTCTCTTATTTGGTCCTTAGACCTTCATTCCACAACGGCCAAAATGAAAAAGCTCTTCGGATATCACCCATAAGGAAAGTTCGGGTCTGTCGATCGAAAATAATTTTGGAAGCACACACTAGAAAGAAACTTGCGTCACACTTCAATTTTTAAAGAATTTTCCGATTAATCTTATCTATCAGAATTTTGATGATTTGATGACAGGGCATGTCGATGTATCTGTATCGTAAATAAATGCGATCATCCAATTCTGACCATACACAAATAGCGCACAAAAAAACTTCCGTCAATAAATCAGTAATCGACACGACCTTTATTTTACGTTACAAAAATAAAATTGAGACAATAAAATGTCACGAAATGGTCACTCTCTTCCATTTGTATACTGAACCTTAAAATTAACTCTGTTATGTGTCGTCATCACCATAAACGTTATGGACATACAATTAATCAGTTGCACATTAACAAAATCTTACTAAAACTACAAAATTGAATGGGAAAGCACCAGCATAAGCTCCATATATAAGCTGCCGTCAGTTCCACAAAGTCGTGATCATCATCGTCATCATCATCATAAAAATATAGTCGTAAAAAATGTCGAATGTCGCTCCATCCACGACCCACTTTCAATTCGTCTCACCACGTGGATCTAGCGCATGTATGGCTTGGGTCAGTGTTTTACCCTTCGTATTGATGCCCTTCATTTCCAAGCCATTTAGTCTCTCGGTGATGAGGGTACTATCGCGTCCACGCTGCCACCACAAATGGACACAGGTTTGAAGCAATGGGACATACAGCACTAAAAGATCCGCGTCCGACACATGGTCGAAGCGACGCAGAGCTATTTCGGCAAATTTTTCAGCAAATGGATGTGGGACAGGTGATGTGGTGGCGGCTGCCAACAGACGGCACAGAACCAGAAGAACGCACTTTGATCGGTCGGTGTATATCTGAAATGAGAATTTTGTGTTTGAGTATTCAATTGTTCCAAGGAAAACGTTGTGGAGACAATCACTCATCCATCTCCACCTAACACCTCGACTCACTTTGTTCAATAGACGAAAGCAATTCTCCAAAATCGGAACAGCCTGTTCATTACGACGCTCATCCAATAACTGGCACGCTTGATCCAATTCGATTTCCTGCAAAAACGCGAGGAAATGTGCGGATTCACGAAGTACAGTCGTCGACACAACATAGTCCAAGAATCGTTCAAACGCGTTACTCCTCTCGGCGATAAGTTCACCGGAAAAGTTGCCGATGAACGCCTTCTTCGGAAAGTCTACTTTCTGCATCAGTTGTGAGTGATCCCGTTTGAGATTTGTGTACAGCTGAAGGAAATGCGTGTACCGCCGTTCGATAACGGCAGAATTTTGTTCGGAAGCTGCTTGATCGTGGCGTATTATGATGTCGTAGACGACGAATTTTTTCACGGACGTGTTACTGCTATCGGGAGGCATAACCCGAGCATACGGTATTTCGAAATGTATTCCATTGGTAATGGCTGGTCTCGCTGCTGGATTTTTCCAAATGTCTAATAGAGGAGAGAGAGGGAAAGAGAGAGTGAGTAAATTTGCATTGAAAAAGTCGCACATCTTTATCACTGCTTTATCAGCTGAGTATTATATCATGGTCAAGCATGTCCGGAACTATAATCCGTTCGCACGTACCTATTACATTTCTGCCATTTGTTCGACTGCCAATTGCCAATGTCCCTTCTTCTAAACCCTCCACCGGACTATCATCGGTTTCATCAATCGATTCAGCATTCGGATTCGATGATCGACGCATCGTAGCTACGTACACTAATTGATAGTGAAGAAAGCACAAACACAAAATTGAAGGTGTGAATGCAAAACAACAAAAGATTCAACTAGTTTGACTCACTAATTGCAACTGGTGAATGACGTTCGCTCTGTGTTAGTATATTGAATGTTAGAATGTTTGTTTTTCCTTGTATGATTCCGATCTAATTAGTCATCGTTTCTTTTATGGTTTTGTTTTTAAACACAAAGACAGCGTACAGTATAAGCGCACACAAATCAGTTTCGGGTTTAAGGTTTTATTATTTCTTGTTTGTTCTCTTTGTTTATGATGCCTATTTCGTGCGAAACGTTTGATGCGTTTGACGGAACTGATGACACATAATAACGATCAGCTGATTTGACGGACGATTCCATCGTAGCCATTACTAAATGTTCGGTTCTCCAAGCCAAATATAGCCGCAGCAATGTTTAGTTGCTGTCAAGGCTGTATATAGACTGTTATGATGAGAGAGAAGGAAAGATAATTCAGACCAGTTATTTTAACTTGCCTTGGGGATCTGTCAAAATATTGAGTATTATGATCGGAGCGAGACGACCAAATTCCATTTAATTATAACTTGCCTGGGGTACTTGTCAAAGTATTTGCTTCTCTTTCATCATAAAACACTCTAAATATATAGTGGAAAAATACAATGACAAGTACCACAAGACAAGTTAAGTATAATTAACTTGTCTTCGGTTTTTTCGCTCTGATCATAACAGGCCATAGAGAGAGAAGGCCGAAGATCAGTTTGCTTTGGGAGACTTGTCATTGTATTTATTCATATGTAGAGTGTTTAAAGGGAATGTCGAGGTCAGTTAAATTAATTCGTTTGTTCTATACAAATTTTGACGTATCACCCGTCGAGACCAGTAAGAAACTGACTTTTTTTCTCTTTTACGCTCTTTAAACACTGCATAGATTGTTAAGCACGAAACGCACACTACACTCCGTTTACGTTATAATAATGGAAAAACAGAACAGGTTTTCATTATTATTTTGAAAATGAGGACCAAAATGAAGTGACTGCGAATCGGCCTTTTGTGAGAGCGATTTTTGTATAACTGGTCTCAGGGCTACACGCCAATACGAGCGAAGTATATTTTTCTGTTAACAGAGTCTGACTCTCAATTTTCATTCAAGAATTTTCAACAGCTGACCCCGAAACAAGTTTTTCATTTAGGCCGACCAAAAACGTCACATTCTCTCACCAGATAGAGAGTCAAAACAACTATTTCTCTCACGTTTTCTTTCATTTGTCGTTCCCAGTGACATCGATTTTCGTTCCCAGTTGTGCAGTGATATCACTTTTCGTTCCCAGCTATGTCAATTTCGTAACGGAATTTGTTATAAGACAAAAACCTCTTAAAAGTGTAAGGAGGAGTGACGCAAGTTCTACTTTTTTTCATTTCAAAAGTATTGATATAAGAAAGAATAATGGTTAACGCACCGATAAGCAAAAATTTAACTTCACAACTCATTGTTGATCTTAAGAAAATTCCACGACGAATGGCTGATGATTTCGGTCTCACTGCATAACTCAACGAGTGCTCACTTCTCTCTGTAGAAAACGATCGATTTTTCACTTTTATTTTCATTCATTTTAAATACCTCAATCACTCATCTATACTTTCCTAAGGTAGTGTGGAGGAAATGCCCAAGGTAAATATATGGCATGGCACGGATAAATCAAGAGATGGCGTTTGTATCCAACTTTCGTGCCACCGCATATCTGATTCGGTTGTATATGACATTATCTCCACACTATAACTGGAAAATAGTTGCTCACTTTTTCAGATTTTTTAAAAAGTTGGAAAAAGTGAGAAAAGTGAGTGAGAAACATCTCTGCGACCTAAATATAATTAGCGGTATTGATTCGGTATAGGATCACGTATTTTGAACAAGTCTTTAGGGAGTTTATTTTGTATCAGGTTCTCGGAAACATTTTCGGAAAAGAACTTATTTGAAATGTATTATCGAAAAATCAATTTCAAATTATTGTTCCTGGGAAATTTTTACTGCTTCCACGTTTTGGAAGGTCCGAACACGTTGGAACACTTGTTAGTCCTAAGTAGAAAGACCTGACTATACTACGTTATACATAACATCCTTGAAAATGTAGAATTTTTTAAATTTACATTTACGCAGGCTAAGGACAAACTTGGTTATATGAACAACGCTCACAACCCTCACAACACTGCTACCACTTTGACAGTTCTAATCATATATCAACCTATACGTGATAGATATACGTCTTGTTAGTGTAACGAGGAATTTGTTGTGAAATAAAGTCAATTGTCGAAAATACTGCAATTCATAATGTATCGATTCTACCGGACAATTGGTCTTATTAATGTTCCACGACCTCAATTACTGAACTCTACGTCAATTCCACAGAAAAGCGTCAAACAACGGACCCTGTCGACAGGTTGTTTATCATTTTTCTATCGAGATTGTTCCGGGAGGTTATGTTGTTCGAGTGTAACACCATCGCAATTGAATATTTTCAGAATCGAAATTCAGTATCAAAGATGAAGTGCTTAACGGACGGCCATTGTATCTAGATGCACAGGCGACCACTCCACTGGTAAAATTACCTTTTGATAGATTTGTTCGGCCGAACGGTTTGTCAACGAAATCTTTCTGTTTTTCCCGAAAAGGATCCTCGCGTATTGGATGCAATGTTGCCATACCTCACTTCATATTATGGAAATCCGCACTCCAGAACGCATGCCTATGGCTGGGAGTCGGAGAAGGCAATGGAGAAGGCCAGAGATCAAATAGCACATTTAATTGGTGCGGATGCAAAAGAGATTATCTTCACGTCGGGTGCGACCGAATCGAATAACATTTCCGTTAAGGGTGTTGCTAGGTATGTCTAACACTTAAAGGGCTTAGTTCTGTTAGTCCGTGTGAGACTACAACCCTTATGATCAATAGGTTCTACGGCTCTAAGAAGAAGCATATCATCACCACGCAAACCGAACACAAATGCGTATTGGATTCATGTCGAGCACTGGAAGGGGAAGGATTTCGAGTCACATATTTACCAGTACAACAGAATGGAATCGTCGACATGCAGACGCTCGATGAGGCTATCACACCGGAAACGTCGCTTGTATCCATAATGGCTGTGAACAATGAGATCGGTAAGGCATTCACTGTCGTCGATTCCAACCGAAATAACTTTTGAACGAAAATCCAAACAGGAGTCAAACAACCCATCTCTGACATCGGAGCACTGTGCAAATCGAAAAAGGTTTTCTTTCACACAGACGCAGCGCAAGCTATCGGCAAAATTCCCATCGATGTCAACGCAATGTCAATTGATTTGATGTCCATATCGGGCCACAAAATCTACGGACCCAAAGGAGTCGGTGCCTTGTATGTGCGCCGACGTCCACGAGTGCGATTGGAAGCGATTCAGAGTGGTGGTGGTCAAGAGCGCGGTCTACGAAGCGGTACCGTTCCGACTCCACTTTGTGTGGGAATTGGCGAAGCGTGCGAAATAGCCGAACGTGAACGGGAGTACGATCATAAATGGATGGAATTTCTGTCGGAGCGGTTGATTGGCAAAATTACTGCTGAAT
The DNA here is from genome assembly GCF_014529535.1 of Bradysia coprophila. Taxonomy (NCBI): domain Eukaryota; kingdom Metazoa; phylum Arthropoda; class Insecta; order Diptera; family Sciaridae; genus Bradysia; species Bradysia coprophila. The sequence continues at coordinate 852,090 of NW_023503464.1, forward strand.
TGCCGCAAGTTATTCGAAACGGTGATCCGGTTATGACCTACCCGGGGTGTGTTAATTTATCGTTTGCATTCGTCGAGGGTGAATCGTTGTTAATGGCACTGAAAGACATTGCGCTGTCGTCTGGATCAGCTTGTACGTCCGCTTCGTTGGAACCGTCGTATGTGTTGCGAGCCATTGGCACTGATGAAGATTTGGCACACAGTTCGATCAGGTGAGTGACACAACCGTATACACCATTGACCGGGTCTGAAAACCATTTTGATTGTCCGACAGATTTGGGATCGGTCGATTTACAACAATCGAGGAGATTGATTACACAGCCGAGAAATGCATCAAGCATGTGCAGCGTTTGAGAGACATGTCACCGTTGTGGGAAATGGCTCAGGAGGGAATCGACATCAAAAGTATTCAATGGTCTCAGCATTAGCGTCAGTTACTTTCTCCCATTATTTTTTTGTATTGTACATATAGACAGTGGATACTGATTACAGACGCTGGTCCATAGGACCAGCTCACAGAGACAAGAATGTAGAATATGTTTCCTTGATTTTTTTCATTTTTAAAGTGACAATAAAACGGTTACGCATTGAAGTGGTGTTGGTTTGATGATTTTGATTTTGGCACACATGGGATGAAATCGAAGAGCGAAACCTACACTAGAAAGTCTAGAGGTCACATTTGACTCACATTCCCTACTTCAAAAATTAATTTCTGAGGACCACAAATAGCATCGCCCGAGTAACCAGCTCTGGCGGAAACTGCATTGTAGAGATGAAAAGAACCTCAACCGGATTCACTTTTATCGAATTTCAAACATTTGATTCAGAAATAATTCTGGTTCCTCCCGCGTTCAGAAGACACCTCGACCATATCTTCCTACTACAATCTGCGCCAGCGGTTCACAAACCTAACTAAAAAAACAAAATTTATCCAAAATGTGGGCTATTCCGTACGGTTGTCAGATTGGAAATATCTAAGCACAATGCCACAAACGATTTGTAATCTGACGTGTAGCTGGTATATCTTCTCTAGGTAAGCCACAATGTCTGTCAGATAAGTTAACGTGAGTGGAGACGAAGGTACCTATTGCAGGATATATTTACATCTCTATTTTGTTAGTTACTGTAGTCACCTATCTCGTATGTCACTAGTATCATTCTCATACATCTCTCAGCGAGCGTGATACAGGTCCAACAATGCAAAAGTTAATCTGCCATTTGTTAAGCAATTTTTTTGGAGCAAAATTTTCTTTGTTACAATTTTTGAGATCAGACTCAGAATGCATCACTCCTAGCGATATCAGTTGGCCTGTAAGTCAAGAATTAGCAACTTGCGTCAACTAACAACTCAGGCGAGAAAATAGTGATTTTCTTTCCTCCGCTGAAACATCCGCATGCCTCAACATAAATCCAATAAAATTCAATGTAACTACAAACAAACAACGTTATGCTCGCTCATGGTTATTTTCAATATCAAACATTTGTTTCCTACGTTTACACATGCAGCGCAGCAGAACTGTGTATGTTGTAGGTATATATAACATTATATACCCATCAAACAAATTTTCGATACGAATTTCTTCGAACATTTTTGTTAATAGTCGCTAGACTTTCTCATGTTCATTTTTATGACCTCGGTATGGCGGTGACGGTACGGTATCGCTTCTCGGCCTAAAGGCTAAGATCAAAGTGTAGTATCTGTTCTTATTAGCTTAATATCTAATAGATCCCCTATATGGGGACATATGAATATTAAACTTATTTTTGAATACAGACGAAGTGCTAGGAGCTTGCTCCACCTTTGTCACGGGTTGGCCAGGTATTGCAGTACCGCCTGGATCGGCCCAAATAAACTTTCACAAAAAACAAAAAATTAATCAAATTGCTGATTATCGTGTGTGATATTTCATTCCACTCATACGCAATTAGTTGAGATGATGATGGTGTTATTGCTCAATCTTTTCAATTTATTGGTATCATCGTAGTGTTATAGGGAAAGGAAACCGGAAGGCTTTTGGCAATACCGGTTTTCGGTAATACCGGACCCTGTAATACCGGTATTTCATCAAATTTCTATTTCTCGTTAAATTCCAAATATAATCGAAGAAATTAATGTGTAGAATCAACTCACTGTGCGTTGGTAGAATCATTTCAAACAGTCTTAATGCAGATTACTATTTTGTGTACTTCGTGTACCATGTATATAATACTCATTCGCGCTTATATGTTCAAAGTTCACCTGTCGATTTACAAACTCAGTGCCAGATGGCTCTTCTATCAGTTAGTTCACAAGGTATAACACTTTCATTCAAACATTCCCGAACGGTTTCGGAATCGGAACCACAGTTATTCATAAATTGTTCTGAAGTACGTGTTATGTTTTGTATGAAAATATATAGTACTTATGCAGTAACATGCTGCAAAGATAATATTTACCGTTAAATTTTCGATATAGTTCTATGAGGTCTCTCTCTAAGGAGCTCTTATTCACAAAAAACTGAACACTTTCAGATGAAATTTTTAGTTATTTGTGTATCTGTTTTGGACGATTGTTTTTAGGTAATTTCGCGAGTTGTAGCCCGAACGAAGTGAGAACAGAGAAAAATCTCAAAACTCCCTCATTTTCGGCCCCAACACATGAAAAGAATATTTTCGACATAAGTATTTGCCATTTTTAGCAATTTTCCTCAAATTTATTCTATTTTCTACAGCTCGTCGAGACCTTTCCAAAGAACGCATATTTGTTGAAATTGGACCATTTTTAGATGAAATTTAAAAAAATTCTCTCAAATTTATCATTTTTTGTAGGTATAGTTTTATGCAGCGCTGCAGCTATTGTATGTTAAAATGCGTAAAAATTCCGGTATGTTTTGAAAGAAGTGAAAATCGTCGATTTTAGCTTTTAGGAAATATCAAAAGGGCCTATGAAATTTTACTTCCCAACTTCCTACACCTACCTTCAGTTCTTCATATTTCCGGAACGAGTAATGGAGTGATCCAAATGGCACCAAATTTCATCCTATTTCCTAGTACTCAAATAAAACTAGCAAATAGAATGAAATTTGACATAGGTAGGTTGCGTGATGGTCTCGCAAACTATATCCAATTTCCAGACAATTATTTTTTAAAAGTCGGTATTAGCGTTTCCCCAAAACTTTTACTGGATTTTTTTTTTCAATTTTGAAGCCATTTTCCCTGGCGATTTCAAATCAGATTTTCATAAATGAAAAGTCATTCAAAAGCTACGTCACAGAAGTTTAATTCTTGTTTATTGGTTGGTTCGTTTGTTTGTTTATCTTTCTATAGAAACCCCTGTGAAACTTGAGTCACTCTAGCTCATCCGTATCAAAACGTTTGATCGAAAAGTGTTGTCTTATATTGTATATTTATCTGCACGGAAAGTTCGAATTTATTTGGTTTAAGGTCAACGATTGCCAACAGCTGTAATAAATAATAGGAGCACCGTCGCGTCAGCAGCAATGTTTATTTAGGTGTAGCGTAGTTGGATGTAGCGTTTTGACGAAAGTATTTGGTTTTTTAAGGCCTGCGGGTAGGTTCGATGCAGAATGGTCCACTGGACACGAAAATACCAAAAAAAAAGAAGTTCGAAGCTTTCTAAAATATGTGACTGGAAAGGAATATAGTCGTGTCATAGCTCATTTTAAAGGGAATTTCAAGAGCTTTCAAACGAATATAGACTCGACGTAAAGATTAACCTGGTTGCAGATTCGTTTAATAAATGTAGTTAGGTTGCTAGAGAGAAAGAAGAGAGCGCACATGAAAATGTAAATTAATCCAAAATCAGTCAAAACCACTCAAAAGAGGTGGTTTTAACAAAAAAATTCTGCGTCGCAAGTGGCAGATGATGACTGTTCAGGAAATTGTTAAAATCGAAGTTAAAATGAAGACCTGAAAGAATGGACAAACGAAAAAAGGCCGAATCATCTGTCTTCAACGCGGGCTCCAACTCTCGCACACGGTTGAATTTTTTACTTTCGCACCTTGTCATTCAATGTACTATTTTTCTTCAAGTTGATATTTCAAACAATCTGTAGTGATAGTGTTACACAAAAAGCATGTATTTGTCAAAATTTATGTGTCACCCCGTCACCCGCCTTCATGAGTGTCTTAACCTGTTCTTTCAGAACCTTGATGAAACCACCTGCATATTTTTGCAAATATTTTCAATTATTTGTTTCTATTTTTAACGCATCATAAAATATTTTTTTTAATTGAACAAATATCTTCCAACACGTATCTGGGCAATTCCATTTAGGTTAGTTGCGTTACAAATTTCGTCATTTCTGTGTCGCTTCTATTTAGGATTAGTGGAACTGCTTCAGTTATGTAGAATATAGAATTTACGAAGTTAATTTTATTGATTGTAATATTTGTTGATTGAAAAGATCGTTTTTTACTGACTGCGCCGTATGCGAGCTGTCTTTTTTTTCGCTTTGAATAAATTCTGTAATTTTTCTGAAATTACGAAATTTATCGAACGCAGATCTTTTTTCTATGTTCATAAATACCACAGGTACAAATAGCAAGCGCTGTGTTGTTTGGCTATTTGTACCCGGGTACCAATAGCAAGCTCTGTGTTGTGTGGCTATTTGCACCCGGGTGCAATTAGTCACTCCGTTGTTTAATCAGATGAAACTCATTTTCTTACATCGCAGTACCAATTTTATCTTTCTGCATTAGTTTACGTTGGCTTACGCCATCATTAACCAAATTTTTGGTATAAAAAGGGATACAAAAAGTGGTCTCTTCAGCAGTTCGATTTGATCAATTGAATAGTACATACGATCTTGACTTTTAGTTAATTTTAGTGTTAATTGCTTTCTTACGATCCTTCTCTTTTTTTCATTAGTTCGCTTGAAGTGACAATCTATATTTAAATAGAACACAGAACAATGAAATTTTTTACAGTAGTCGTGCTGCTGATGCTTCTAGTCGTAAGTGGTTGAACAAAATTGATAATTTGAACAGAGTTGATCATTTTTGCAATTTAGATTGCCAATGGTGCTTCAGAGGAGCCTGTATCAGAAACGTTACTCTTGGTGATGAACCACCTATAGCTGTACAGCTTTTGCAAAACGTAGATGGGGTAGCTACATTTAGTTTAGACTCACTTGCAGTTCTTGACGTTGGTGCCAATAGTGGTTATGCGAAGGGCTTAAATGTAAAGATTTTGCCAAAAGATGACGATGATCTAGCTGCACTATAGCTGTTGGTGTTGATCATGGGTAGGCTTGACAATGAAATAAACGTTGCTGCAGTTGTTGGCAATCGTTGACCTTAAACCAAATAAATTCTCTTAAAATTATATTTAATTATTTCAATTTTATTGGATGCAATTGGTTTCTTTATTTCTTTTCTTCGCTGTAAGGTAGATCTTACAGATAGACACACTTTGCGAAAACTTCGACCAGCTTATATGAAATTTGAAACCAATGGCTCACCCATTTTTATGAGTTATATCTCGTCTGAAAAGTTTCTCCAGACTTTAAATTCTGTAATCAATTTTTAGACCTATACTGGAGTCTTATTCGCGCATACGTTTGTCGAGTTCGACTCCCTGAGTAAGGGGAAGGCTATTGTGGTTGTCCAGAGATACCAAATCAGCAAGAAAAAACATATGCTACGGCGACATTGACGGATACGAAGTGCAGGATATTGATTCAGAACATTCTATCTGACCCCATCTACATCGATACCGGATTCAAACAGGGAGACCGCTTATCTACTCTTTTCTTCAACAAAGCATTAGAAAAAGTAGCTAGAGCACTGTCGATTAACTGGAATGGAACAATTTTTACCACATCCAAACAATTGACGGCTTTTGCGGATGACACGGACCTCTTGGGTAGAGGCACAATCAAGGTGAAAGAGAGTCTGGTGGAAATGGACGAGGCGGCAAAGAAAGTTGGATTGGTGATTAACGAAGACAAAACCAAATACCTCGTACTAGATAGGAGTCAGGGATCCAGAATGGGACAAAACATGACCATGAATGGGACAAAACATGACCATGAATGAGTACATTGAGGTTGTTCAATCTTCCAAATATCTTGGTTCCACTGTCAACGTTGCTAACGATCTGGATGAAGAACTGAAAACCAGAAAGGTGCAAGCTAGTAGGTGTTTTTATGCATTGAAACACCTCTTCAGAAGCAATCTACTAAACATTACCACGAAGTATCGGCTATACAAAACTCTGGTTAGGAGTGTTGCCACTTATGCCTGCGAAACCTGGACTTTAACAGTAAATCAACAAAACAGGCTGAGGTGTTTCGAAAGAAAAATTCAACGCTCTATCTGTGGACCAGTCAAAGTGGACGATAAGTGGCGAATCAGAACAAATAGCGAGCTCATGGAAATTTTTGGTGCTGAAACAAAGCACCTAGCAGGATAATAGAGGTTTTTACACGTCAAATAGAGTAGTATTTTGATACCAATAATACCATTAGCAGCCTTAATGGTAATTTTGCAATGACATTAAGAGAGAAAAGGTATGGAAATATTCGCATACTTCGATTAAAGTACTACTCTATTTTTTTCTATTACCCTGCTAGGTGCTTTGGCTAGGTGCTTTCTATTAACGCCAGCAATACTGAGAACAATTTGGAACCGTTTTTGCATAAATTCTGTGAAAAATTATAAAAATATGATTTTTCTCGTACCATTTTCTACACACTAGAAGGTCATCGAATCTGCAACCAGGTTAATCTTTACGTCGAGTCTATATTCGTTTGAAAGCTCTTGAAATTCCCTTTAAAATGAGCTATGACACGACTATATTCCTTTCCAGTCACATATTTTAGAAAGCTTCGAACTTCTTTTTTTTTTGGTATTTTCGTGTCCAGTGGACCATTCTGCATCGAACCTACCCGCAGGCCTTAAAAAACCAAATACTTTCGTCAAAACGCTACATCCAACTACGCTACACCTAAATAAACATTGCTGCTGACGCGACGGTGCTCCTATTATTTATTACAGCTGTTGGCAATCGTTGACCTTAAACCAAATAAATTCGAACTTTCCGTGCAGATAAATATACAATATAAGACAACACTTTTCGATCAAACGTTTTGATACGGATGAGCTAGAGTGACTCAAGTTTCACAGGGGTTTCTATAGAAAGATAAACAAACAAACGAACCAACCAATAAACAAGAATTAAACTTCTGTGACGTAGCTTTTGAATGACTTTTCATTTATGAAAATCTGATTTGAAATCGCCAGGGAAAATGGCTTCAAAATTGAAAAAAAAAATCCAGTAAAAGTTTTGGGGAAACGCTAATACCGACTTTTAAAAAATAATTGTCTGGAAATTGGATATAGTTTGCGAGACCATCACGCAACCTACCTATGTCAAATTTCATTCTATTTGCTAGTTTTATTTGAGTACTAGGAAATAGGATGAAATTTGGTGCCATTTGGATCACTCCATTACTCGTTCCGGAAATATGAAGAACTGAAGGTAGGTGTAGGAAGTTGGGAAGTAAAATTTCATAGGCCCTTTTGATATTTCCTAAAAGCTAAAATCGACGATTTTCACTTCTTTCAAAACATACCGGAATTTTTACGCATTTTAACATACAATAGCTGCAGCGCTGCATAAAACTATACCTACAAAAAATGATAAATTTGAGAGAATTTTTTTAAATTTCATCTAAAAATGGTCCAATTTCAACAAATATGCGTTCTTTGGAAAGGTCTCGACGAGCTGTAGAAAATAGAATAAATTTGAGGAAAATTGCTAAAAATGGCAAATACTTATGTCGAAAATATTCTTTTCATGTGTTGGGGCCGAAAATGAGGGAGTTTTGAGATTTTTCTCTGTTCTCACTTCGTTCGGGCTACAACTCGCGAAATTACCTAAAAACAATCGTCCAAAACAGATACACAAATAACTAAAAATTTCATCTGAAAGTGTTCAGTTTTTTGTGAATAAGAGCTCCTTAGAGAGAGACCTCATAGAACTATATCGAAAATTTAACGGTAAATATTATCTTTGCAGCATGTTACTGCATAAGTACTATATATTTTCATACAAAACATAACACGTACTTCAGAACAATTTATGAATAACTGTGGTTCCGATTCCGAAACCGTTCGGGAATGTTTGAATGAAAGTGTTATACCTTGTGAACTAACTGATAGAAGAGCCATCTGGCACTGAGTTTGTAAATCGACAGGTGAACTTTGAACATATAAGCGCGAATGAGTATTATATACATGGTACACGAAGTACACAAAATAGTAATCTGCATTAAGACTGTTTGAAATGATTCTACCAACGCACAGTGAGTTGATTCTACACATTAATTTCTTCGATTATATTTGGAATTTAACGAGAAATAGAAATTTGATGAAATACCGGTATTACAGGGTCCGGTATTACCGAAAACCGGTATTGCCAAAAGCCTTCCGGTTTCCTTTCCCTATAACACTACGATGATACCAATAAATTGAAAAGATTGAGCAATAACACCATCATCATCTCAACTAATTGCGTATGAGTGGAATGAAATATCACACACGATAATCAGCAATTTGATTAATTTTTTGTTTTTTGTGAAAGTTTATTTGGGCCGATCCAGGCGGTACTGCAATACCTGGCCAACCCGTGACAAAGGTGGAGCAAGCTCCTAGCACTTCGTCTGTATTCAAAAATAAGTTTAATATTCATATGTCCCCATATAGGGGATCTATTAGATATTAAGCTAATAAGAACAGATACTACACTTTGATCTTAGCCTTTAGGCCGAGAAGCGATACCGTACCGTCACCGCCATACCGAGGTCATAAAAATGAACATGAGAAAGTCTAGCGACTATTAACAAAAATGTTCGAAGAAATTCGTATCGAAAATTTGTTTGATGGGTATATAATGTTATATATACCTACAACATACACAGTTCTGCTGCGCTGCATGTGTAAACGTAGGTAACAAATGTTTGATATTGAAAATAGGTGACTACAGTAACTAACAAAATAGAGATGTAAATATATCCTGCAATAGGTACCTTCGTCTCCACTCACGTTAACTTATCTGACAGACATTGTGGCTTACCTAGAGAAGATATACCAGCTACACGTCAGATTATACAGATAATACTGTGGCTAATGGCACCAGGTGCCAATAGTCGCTTCATAGTATACTTCACAGTATAATAAAGAGACTATTGGCACCCGGTGCCATTAGCCACAGTATTATAAAGAGACTATTGGCACCCGGTGCCATTAGCCACAGTATTATAAAGAGACTATTGGCACCCGGTGCCATTAGCCACAGTATTATAAAGAGACTATTCGCACCCAGTGCCAATAGTCTCTTCCTTTATTAAAGTGGTAAAAATGTAACGTAGCCTTTGCATTGTATACGAAAAATTAGAAATTAGTCAACATTCTACACAGAAAGGAATACGGGAGTATTTGACAGCGTCGAAACGAAGTTTGTTTGCTAGAGAAGGATGTGTTTTGCCTCGTTTTCTCCACTCAATACAAATTGTGTTTTCTTGACGACTTGTCGAATGACATTTTTAGTGAGAAAAGTGCAGAACTTTGTTTCCTGTGGGAAGAAAATAGAACTTTTCTCAACCAAACTTTGTTTATGTTTTCGAAAGTGGTATATGCTGAATCGATGTTTACATTTTGTGGAGTAAAACGAGAAAACGCAACATGTACGCATGAAAAACGTTGTGTTCACCTCTGGGAGAAATAGGAAATTCCGACTCGAGCGAAATTGCGGTCAAAACTAAGCGAATTGCTCTTGTTGCAATTTCCTATTTTTTTCCCTCGGTAAACAAATAGTCTTGTGTCTTGCCACTAAAATAAAATTGTATTTTTTTTTAGTAGAGGACTTGCGTCACACCTGCTTACTAACGTGCGGGCACAATATTTTGCTTCTTAAAAACTGACTTACATTAAATTATTGTATACGAAAGTCTCATTATACATCGTATGAGACGTGTTGAGCATGTTGTTGTTAACTTCTCTTTATCAACTGGGGCCAAACCAAACGCACAGTGATTGTGTTTTGAGTAAAAATATTTTTTTAATTTTATCGGTACACAAACAAAGCATCAGCTATTACATAAACACGTGAAACAAAACAGACAGCAAGTGATTTTCACTGCTGGCTGAACTCTTATTTGGACTTGACTAGTTTTGCACACATAATTCGTTTTGCTATCAAAAAAATTTGTTTTTCCACTTTTCGTGATTTTAACTCTTTTCATTTGCACTTTTCTTCTCTCTGAAATGGCTGGAACCAATATGTGAGAATTTAAATAAAACTAGCAAACACATGGTTTCTCTTCACCCTCGGCAGGCGGTTGCACCTTAAAGCTACCGTGTTGTTCTAACGCTTTCAATTCTAATCGCGATCGATTCGACTCGGCTAAAATATTGGCAATGTCTTGGAACATCTCTTCGATGCCAGCACCAGTTTTACATGACACTTTATAGGTGGCACTGATCAACGATTGGCATTGTTCGCAAAAGTCTTCCATATCCGCCTCGGTCACCTAAAAATTTTGTTTCGATTTTATTGACTTTGTCTTTTAACTTGTGAGTGCATTGCTAACCTGCGGATTGGTTCCTTCCAGGTCCATTTTATTTCCGCAAAGGAATATTTTCGCATTTTCAGCATAAGAAACTATGTCCAGCATATGTTGGGAGAGCGCATGGAATGATGGCAAATTGTCTAAGGCAAATACTAGAATGGCCGCCTCAGCAAATTTGTAGTAACTGGATGTTACCGATGCTACTCGTTCCATTCCGCCTGTGTCCCAAAGCTGGAGCTATTAACGAAACCAAAATGAATTGTGAACTCAACTCACTGACTATCTCATATGTCTCCCTGTACCTTTATATCCCGATCTATGACTTGATAGACTTTCTGAAAATGATCTAAACCTAATGTCGACTTTCTGTCAGTACCAGTGACGAATGTGTCATTCGTGAACCGTCGAAAGATAGAACTCTTTCCCGCACCATATTCACCACACAAAATTACTTTTTGTTCGGGAGTCTTTATCATTGCCATTGTTCCAACAATTGTATGGCTTGTGTATTGTTTATTGTTACGTCTGCACGTCTCGGCGAACAGTCGCTTAGCCAAATTAACTTTAGTCCGATTTCATCCCCTTTCAGAGCGAGTTTTTTTTGCACCAAAAACGCTGAAGGATAGTATTTTTACGCAGAATTTTTCGTCTAGACACAATACACCTTACTTTTGGCGATATGATGATAATGAATGAGGAGCATTTCGAGAGTTGAATGACAGACTAACACATAGATGAGAGGAAATAAATAGACTGTCACGAACCAGTGTTGTCATGCTATTTTCTTGAATGAGACCGTTTAACGTTCATTCATAAAAAAATTAATGAAACTCGATTCATTTCAATGCCACGCTCTTTCTTGTGTTGTATTTTGCAATGTTCTGAAGAAACTTTGGTAAATTGTTCATTCGTTTAAAAAGTAATGACTGACATAGTAGTGTGTCTCTCGGCGTAATCTAAGTGTAATTTGAATAAAGAATAAACTCACATTTTGCCAAGCGTGTAGTGTCATAGTAGTTGAATCCTCGATCAAATCTATTACTTTTATTATTGTGTTCAACAAATATTCCATACAAAGTCTGCTACTTTACTTCATTGCATTGAACAAATTTGTAAAAAAATTATGCAAAACGACACTGACCACCCACGCTCTTGCTTAGTTTTGTCGTCTTTGTAAGAGCTAAGAAGCAGCTTCTAAAAAAATGTATCTTATACTTTTCTGTATTGCAAAAAGATTCATCTCGATATTACCAAGTGACCAGTTTGAGTTTTAATTTTAATTGAAAACATACGTCAATTTTTACCGTGGCATTTTATATACAACGTTTCGAAGATTTTCAGTGAAACTAAACAAAATTAAATCGTCAATGAGAATGACTCTAGTAGTTCTTCTTCTAAATGCCTTTTTGTGGCCATCAACATACAAAATTACATTTCATTGAAATAAATCAATAAATCATTGCCAATAAAAATACTATTGAGAAGCTCAGACAAATAGTCAAGGGATCTGACCCACCCAACAGGCGGGACCTAGTAAACGTCGACTGATTAAATAACTGGAATCACAACAATCAATTTCTTCAGATTAACTAAATACTTTTGCATTACTGAACTGATGGTCTGCAGCATCTCGCGTATTATACCAACACAAGATGTGATGCGTATCTAATCCCCAATCTAATTTGAATAAAATATTGGAAAAATGCTACCTCACACACGTTAAACATGTGTTTGCACTTTAATTGAGTATAAACGCCTATCTACAGCTATATATCGACTCAATTTGCACAACAAAATGCAGAAAATTCGTCAAGGTCACCAGCGCCGCTGTATGGTGTGTAATAAGATTATCAATGACTGGCTAACTAACGTATCAACGAATGAACGAAGCACTTAAGAATTTGAATTTTTGTTTTTGTTTCGAGAGCAGGTCAAACGAACCAATGATGCCGTATGATCGATCAGTCTATTTGAAAATCTTAAACGTATCGTACAGTCGAAGGCAATTTCCATTGGATTTTCCTACTGGAACCGATAATTTGCTTTGGTTGTTGAACATATTTGAAGTTAGGAGTGTCGCAGACATTGTGTATGTATACTTACCGATAAGGCAATATATTGGCTAATTGAGTACCAGCTATTGAAATATTGAGAAATATTAGCGTTGTGTCTAAGGTTTGTTTTATTTTAGTTGAGAGTGATAAAATGTGTGTAAGTGTCTGAGAAAGAAATCGAGAGTGATGTCATAGTATAACTGCCGGTTCGGATGCTATTAATAATAATACAAAAAGAGTGAATTTGTGTGTTTTCTTTTCAATATGCTTTGAAATTGATGTGGCGAGATGTGCTTAATAAAAGAATTAATTTTTTTTTTTATCTCATCCCATATTCACTCATGTCGACTGTCTACCTTGCTATTTCGCAAATTAATCATTCAAAATTTGTTTGGATTAGTAAAAAATAATTTCAATAAGAAACACTGTGTTTCGCGTGTGCAGAGTGCTTTTTTCTGAAACAGGTTCTAATGCAATCAATTAATTTTTGGTGTTTATTGATAAGGTGCGGAATCTATTTTTGCGAATCAATTAGAAGGAAATCGATGTATTGTGTGTGAAGTATACAATTCACATTTTTCAGTTAGATGTGTTAGATCTAGTGCTGATCTTCAATTTTTTTTTTGCATTTTCTGAATTGAACGAATTTTCAATTTACATTCAAATTGTAGGCGTTCCACTCAAGGATTTTTTTTTAAAGATTACCTTGTTCGTTGCTTCATTCCATTCACTATGTATTGTGCTGGAAATAGCTTACAAATATTATGTTGTCGTCAGTGGTCACTATTGTTACCAGCTTGTTTGGTGACAAATTCTACATAAATCCCCTGGATCTTAAATACTACTTATAATGTCTTACCAACAGTAACATTGACGACGAAAACTAGCAATTAGCTCTGACTATCGCCGTCTATTTTTAATGTACGTGGTTAGATGTATGTTAGAACAAATGAAGTAATAGATTTTGTAGATCGCTTTGTGGAAAATACTTAGATCAAAAGTAGCAACAGATTCGATTACAGCTAGAGGCAGCGAAATTACAACATGAATTTGTTTCAGCTGTTTTTCAGCTGATCTGCAAATCAAAATTGTTCTATACTTGTTTATTCGGTTGAAGCTGTTACACGCACGCAGATGGTAGTTATAAAACCGTATAAAGACGTATAAACAGTTCTGATTGTTTGTGTGGATCAGCCAATTCATGATGAAATTTCGCTGTCTCTGACTGTACTATTGGTGATATTCTGAAGGAACAAATGACACTAAATCTCAAATGAGGTGGAAAAAAGCTTCATGTACAGGCGTTCCTTCATCGGACTAAAAAAAAAACGCTTTGAGTACTGGCCAAGCCTATGGCCACACGCTCGAGGTGAACGAACGATTCGTGCACATATTATACATAGACTAACATAAATGTTCGGTAGAAATTAGTGGTACACAGTGAGAGATTGCATTCTGGAATCTAAGTTGATGTTCCGCTTCTAGGTTCTAATGACCCGGCTATGGTACCTGTCTCTGATTTGATCACGATGGCATTGGCAGCACCATTTTTTTTGGTGGCTGTCTTAGAAGCGGACTTTTGAGTACTAAAAATTTTATTTGTAAAAAAATCAAATTCTGCTGCCGGCTCCACTGTAGCTCCATGTAGCTCAATGTACGCACATTTATAGTATTTCCCACATTCTCTATCCACATAGCCACTACATTGCTTCATCGGATCGGTCCATGTGGGAAAAACACACCTAAGAAAACGTAATGATGCAACGATCGGCTACGTGTTTTATCGATTTGTCATACTCCCATACCGTGTGAGTAATAATAATTGAGTTTGTTGCAGAAACTAATACGACCAAGGGTGTATACCACGACAATTAAAAATCGGTTCAACAGATTGCAATTTCACAATTGCACTTCCATTTCCTCTAAAGCGAAACAAAAATCAAGGTGTAATCTTCCAATGTGTTTTAAAGAGACGAAAACATTAGAAGTACTAGAGTGTAACTCAAACGACTTCGAGATTTTTGTCTTTTACACGATATTGTAAAATGTATGACAGCCTTGTAACCAATATTTGAATGTAATGCCCTGTCATCCTTTAAAAATAACTAATGGACCACATTCTGTAGGTACTGAAACTGAAATGGAAACGTGACGAATACGACTCTCCATATCTGCATTGAACGAGAATCGTTGCGCACCTTTCATCTTCTCAACTATAACCAACAAGAGCAATAACCTCCGTCCTAGCCACAACCCAATAAAAGCGAACCAAAGTTCTTTATCTAGTCAAAAAGAAGAATCATGGGAAACTGCAAATCATTACCAAAGACATGGTGTTCATGTAGCTGCTGTACCAAATGCTGCAAACATAAAGCGACTGAAGAAATCAGATTGAATCCACTGATTTTACCGCCGATTCTCGATGAAACCGGTGAGTTGTTCGCTTCTGTAAAACAATTTTCTTTTGGTCTAATCTGTTAATCGATTACCAATTATTAATAAACCAACATTTAATTGCGTATACATGATATTGAGAACATAGTTTAAATAAGGTCACGTACACTTTTTTTTGCATACTACTCAGTCAACGAATATAATATAATTGTGCTTGAAAATTGCTCTATTAACTTGCAATGCAACTAAGTCAAACGTTTAATTCAATAAATTATTTCAATATGCGGAGAGTATAAATATTCTGTTCGGAGGTATGTGCGATGACGCATTTTTTACTACTCTACATTTAAGATGAGTTTCAGTCAACGCAAATACTCGTGTGACCTCATTTGTGCTGCTAGAACAATAAATCGATTGTATAGGGATTGTCTATAGAAAATGCCCACAAAACATCCGTTCACAGGCTTATTATCAAAAAACGTAACAATTCCATCATTTGCAGTAATATGGTCCTAGATGGTCCTTTGCTAAAACGTTTTAAATGTATCAAAAATACTCTGTATATTACATTACACAGACTTCTACAATATCGACTATTCCCGTACGGACATCTGTTATCGACAATTCAGACAAAAATAAACATACCGAAACTATGCCGAAAAGTAAACATATTTCTTTGGCTTCAACGGCCTTTTGTAGCAAAAGGAATGTTAAGACACCTTTGAAGTACGAGATTTAGCGGTCAATTCTTGAAAATACTTAGATTAAAAGAAGTGACAGATTCGCTATCATTCATAGCCAATCGTAAATCGTCACTGAAACCTATTTCTGTAAAAGACATTTCATTTTTATCCCGAGTTATGTAATTGATTATACATGCTGAGAGCGTCGAAAGTAGTGCGCTTGAAACGTCCCCAGTCCCCAGTCACGTAATAGGCCACTTGCGACCCTAGGGAAATCGAATGCAATATTTTTGACATTCGCTGTAAATTTTACAATTTCTTAGTTATGAGTTTGAACAGTCACAAACTAATTATGCATTCGGTTAATTTCATTGAATTGGCAGAATTGTCAACTAATGATCTTTCACCAGCTGAGATGCTTATACTATTGTTTACGTCAGTAGTGTCTTAACCGTTTATTCACTCACGCGTACGGTACAAGTGAGTGAGTGAGTAAATCTACAAATAAACAATGAGCACCATCTGACAAAAGACCAGCAGTTGTAAATACTGCACTCCCGTGAAATTTACCGAGTGTTTTACGGTGTTTTACAAATTGTAATCAGATGAATACGAAAATTTAACCGTCTGGTTATAGTAGGTTATATTGTGTGCTGCGAAAGTAATTCATTACATGAGGTTACAATTGTGTGATGAAAACAAAGTCACTAAATGCAAAGTGTGGTTTTGAGGAGCAAGCTTCGGTACCTGTCTTCTCGACAAGTGTAGAATTTTTATATCAGAGCCGAAGGCGAGTTGTTTCCGACTTAATGAATTCAGAAAAAATGAAGCGAAATTATTCATCATGTAAAGTGAAGGGTCATTTTCGCATAGGGCAAGCGGTAAAACTCTTAAACTGCAAAAACCAATCAATGGAAACCTGCCATATTTTTAAAATAACCTCAAGCATAAGTGGTACTCTAAATAGAGTGTATCAAACCAATTTTGGCACTGTAAAAAGATCTGTAAACATTTTTTCGTTCAAAATAGTACTCTATTTGGCAGCTGTCACTCGAAGCTTTTTTGCTTGAAGTGCGTTGGTAAAATTATATGTTCAGATCGTACAGTTAAATGCAGTGAAATTTCAGCATGAATTTACTTCAGCTAGTTTCTCAGCTGATCCACACGTACAATGAAAACTGTTTGTACTTGCGTGGTAGTGGTAAAACGATATAAACAGATTGTTTGTGTGGATCAGCTGAAAGACAGCTGAAGTAAATGTATGCTGAAATTTCACTGCATTTGACTGTAGACACTATGTGACTTCAGGGATTTTATTTCTTGTTTAAAAATTGGACACGTATCGTACGAATTATAATTAGACTTATCATTTTTAGGCATAAACAAACGTTCTGTCTTTAAACTCTGCTTCGAATTGCATCAGTTACAAACGACCCACTTATATATACTTAGTACGGGGGTTATATAATTTAAAAAAAAACTTCGAATGCCACAAAATATCATCACACAATTTCTGATGATCGTAAAATTTCTACAATCACACAAACTCTCAGAATTCTTTCAAAATCAATCATGCACGGTCGAAAGTTATGCGACTGCTTTGCAACACAGCCCAAAAATAGAATCCATTACTCACTGGAATAGAATTAAATATTTTCGAAATCAGTTCGGTTTAATTAATATATCAAGTTAAAGGTTACAATATTTCATATGATTAGCGTAGCCAATTCATAAAAGCACTTTGCCAATAAAATATTTTGAATAATTTTCTTTGCCAATTTTACCAATTATATTTTCGAGAATGAAACTAATGTACCAGAACAATAAAATTGTTCAGAATTTCACGGCAGTTCTGCATACATAATTTACAAACGAACGATCGACTAAACGTATACTTAACAATGTAATAAATCAATCAACGCATCGTTAATTGTTTATGTCTCACATGCATTATTGTTTCAACCAATTCGTTACAAAAATATCGCTTGATCAATTACGCACACCTGAATATCTGTCTAGCATCTTCAAATTTATTTTTTTTTTTATGTTAACACTTAAGCGGTTCTCTTCATAGTCGATGAGGTATAATCGGTATAATGGGAGTGACGTAAAAAAAGGTAAATCCAACTTAATATATTGGATCCATACATTAAATCATGAACATTGAAATTTATAAGAATAAGATCGTGAAACATATATTTCCTCGTAATTACGATTGATTTCGCTGGACAGGCTGAGTAATAAAACTTAATAGGTAATTTCGTTATACGCAAAAAATAACAGCACGAAAAATGAGTAAGAGGCAGTACCATCTTCGGATGCTCGACCCAATTGAGAAATTCTGTTGGGAAGAATCATGATCAGAGTTAGAACATGTTATCATGGTTCCTAGTTACGTTGAACTTTGTTACCTGTCTTTTTTATGTTATTTACAGAGCCGCAGTGGCTCCATATGTATTTTTGAATAAGGACGGTATTTGTGTTCAGAGCGAAGCGAGGTGAACACAACTATTTGCATATGTGCGGGGTTTACCATTTTTCAACACGAAAACATTTAAACAGAGTGACAGTTCAAATGGGAAAAGTTCTATTTTTGTAGTGCTGCACTTTTCTCACTAGAAATGTCATTCGATCAATCAGCAAAACGCTATTTTCTCATGGCCTATTGCAGGTGGAAAAATAAGGTAAACCACACCGCACGTATGAGAATAGTACATTTTGTCACGAGTGATGAAAAATTCCACTTTCATCACGAGTCACAAATGACGTTTTTTTTTTCAGCCATTTCAACCACAAAGGATTTCAAATTTCGAATTTCCCTTATTTTCTCCACTCAAATGCGGTGAGAAGATGGCGTTTTTCTGATGACAGTCCAGATGAGAAAAATTTCCTTTGTGCCACCGAGAATTGAAATACGACTCTTTTCAGCACTCATTTTAGTGTTGTAAAGAGACTTATTTCAGCACCCGTTTGATGTGATATTACAACACTCAAAGCAATGTTGATATGGAATTTGTATGAGTTGTTACAGCATTCGTTTGAGAAAATGCAAAGCAATGTGATCGATCAAATTTGAAGAGTGATTGTTTACAATGAAAATTATGATTTTTTGTGCTCTTGTCTATTTCAATTCTCGGTTGGCACAAAGCATGATGTGTTACACGTATTGTAATGAGATTTTTTCAGCACACGACCCAATTTTCCTTGCTCGCTCCGCTCGTAAGGAAAACTTGGGTCTAGTGCTGAAAAAATCAGCATTACAATACTTGTAACACAACATACTATTTTTAAACTCTTGTTTCTTTCATGAGGTAAATAAGAGTTTTTACACTTTGAAACAGTCACTCGCTTCGTTCTGCTGGCCACAAACTATTACTCTTGTTGGAATTTCCTATTGTCTTCACTTGGTAAAGAAAAACTCCATTGTAAGAAAACAAGCTACTATGGCAGTCCGTACCTAGTTGTTTACTTTTTACCTTTCTCTTCTACTCCTTTTTGCTCTTTTGTGTGTGGTTATCGTCTCTATTTCGATCTTCGATCACACTTCTTATCTGAGAGGAGAAGCCACAAGTGGCCTGTGCTTGGTGTATTATGCATAGAAGGTTTCAATCTACTACTTCTATTACTTAAATTTTGGCATTGTTTGACACAAAATCTTTTACTTCAATTATCACTAGGTTAAGCATACATTTTGCTATAATAGAAGAGTCCCGTAACCATCGCTAACAGATAACTAGCCGTTTCGAAAACGGTGTCGTTCGTAGGATTGTGCCGTTAGCTTGTCACATACGGCTATTCCTCTGTTATCGATAACGACGACAAAAATAATGAAAAGTTCCTCATGATATGGTCCCTTATTATAATAAAATGCATGTTAAAGAAATTGAAGTACAAGATTTGAAATGAATGAATTAAAAAATACTTTGAACAATGGAGGTAATAGACCCGATAATACTAGTCATATGCTCGCCGTCTGCAGTTAATTGAAATTTAAACTTCCTTTTCATTATGATACGAAGAAATTTTATTAGTAGTTCAGACGAACGTCTTTATTTATCAAAACAAACTCGGATTTCATATCAGTTCCGAAGAACGTCGGAGGTACATCATATTACCATCGAATACACATATGACTACACAGAGCCTTGATAACCCAATCTTCAGTCATCCGGATTCCTCATACAAAAATATGAGAATAATTTTCGTACTTAGAATATGACGTAATTATGTGTGTGTAAATGTTAACAATATGAGACGCGGTGTGACCAGATGATTTATCAAAGCCAGCATCCCAAATGTTATATTAAAAACGATTCGGAGTGCCATTCATGAATCAGTCAAGCGCGGGATGTAGTTGTGTTAAGATCAATTGTTTTTCGTACATGCTCTAAGCCGCGTCAGTTTGTTTGCATTGAATAAATTAGTTTAAAAAAAAATTTGTGTTTGTGGTGCATTGTTTGAATACATAAATTAAGTTGAGAGCAAAATATGGCAACGGCAATTCGTAATTTCTATAATAGATATGAGGATTATTTGCCATGGAGCAGACGTAGGCGATACCGAACAAATTACAGACGACGGCCAGTCGTAGTTAGACGTTGGCCTTCTCCGACACCTGAATGTAATTACAAAAAAATTCTTTTTTTACTCTTAAAAAATGCTGAATGATAATTTTCCCAAAATTAAATATTTTGGTTCAATAGAATAGGCAAAAAAGCAAGCATCTCTTAATCATCACCAGTGTGTGAATCTATTCAAACAAAAAATTTGCATGAATTATGAGCAAAATTAATTTTTTTGATATTTAATTTGTTAAAAGCCTTGAATAGAGTCGGAGGTGTTGAATGCATTTTTATAATCGATGTCATTTGATTAATAAAATGCTAGACGTTGATAGATGATATATTGTCGTCTTAAACAGTGGGTTTATTAAGAAATATAGACGCGTCGGCCGCACTATTACATTACACAGAATTAATTCTTTTGAAAACTACTTCCTGTGCACACATAATTATTCTAGCAGAGGAACTGAGTCTCAAATTTGCACTTCAAAGGTACGTTCATCGTGACATACAAAGCTGAGACCAGTGGTGATTAGAGAGAATATGTATTGTTTTGACTTTTGTGTCTAATACGATGCGAACTGAGGAAAGTCGTCACGTCTCATACATGTGCGGCTTATGAAAGCTTCAAATTTCGCATCGTATGATACACAAAAGCCAAAACGTTAATTAGCCACCACAACTCAACCACAACATCGCCACGAGTCTGCAAGGATAGTTATGTATTGGAATTTCATGTCGATTATGATTCGCTATACTTGTTCGTGTGCAAATTGTTCCTATAGCATTGTATGAAGTACCACTGTCGCCATGGCCTGATGAGAAATGGTATTTTTGAACTGCGTTTGAATGCAAAACGTAAAAAGACGTATTTAATTTTCTCTCAGATCGAAACAGTGGTCAAAACGTCCTACTATATTTTTTCATGTTTTCGTTGTGTTCCGGATGCAGAGGAACCGCTAAAAGTTCATCGAAATAGTGTGGATGAATTTTAAATCCCGAAAAGACCATTTTTGCTCGGAAGGTACATGGAATTACCTTCCTAATTACCTATAACGTTTCATGTACCTGGAGAAATTTCTATAAGAAAAGTGCATGTTTTCGGTATTCGATCACCTCCCACTAGCCGCACACGTACGCGTCGTGGAATTGTATTGAAAGTGGTATTGGCCTCTAGGGACCAATACCTTACAGTGGAAAATGCGTCTGACTTCGGGAGACTCCATCAATATGAAAATCTGAGGTGTAAAATGTATGACCGACCCAAGAAAAATTTGCTTAGCAGATGGAGCATATATTTCACACTTATTTTCTATATTATTTATGTTCCTGCTAGAACCTGTGTTGTATTCATACTCGACCACACGAAATTTTAATTGCATTCCTATGACAAACCGATTATTACGAATCTATTTAACCACATCACCTACACCAACCAAATGGATCAACATCTACGACGAAACCCATCAAACAAAAAAGATAATCCTCTTAGTACGTAAGAGAACAAAAACATAAATTTCGATCAGAAATGTTACGGAGTCAAATTATGTTCGTTTGAAATTCGTTTCTGAAAGATTTTGCTTTGGATATTCATTTATGATTGATTGGACGAGTTCAAATAATGACCTCGTCTACATTGGAATAGAATGAAATCAAACACGCATTTGGACTGTATGTCTTCTTTAAGATTTTTTTTTATTACGTAACATCGGTTCTGTGTGCGAATATTTCCAATTATTTTTAGAGTATCTTCCATTTACACACTGTGTACTGTGACTCATTAGACTTTCACAGACGGCCAAACGAAAAATCTTTTACTTTTTTTGGATCAAAGTATTTTTAACAGATTAACATGCAAAATCTTTGACTTTATTTGTTGTCGAATACATTTACTTAACACTGCACTGGCGTAAAATATAACCGTGTAAGCGAATTGTCATTCATGATCAACTGCAGCAGTTAAAGGATGATCAAAATATTCTTAAAAGCAATAGATTTGGAATAAATTTGTTTATTCGAAACAAGTAAAAGTTTTGCTAAATTAAGTATCGAAATACAAACAAAATTTACGTGAAAACTGCTGCTTTTGAAGGGTAACTGGTAAAACCCTTTAACTGAGAAAAGGTATTTGTCAAATATAGGATTGATTAGCTCAGGGCCGTAGCTATGCAATCAGTTCAGGTCTTCATCGTCAGTGAACATTCTTCTCAATAGTTACACAGTCTCTTAATCTATTCCCAGCATAATGTGAAAAACAAAAACCATTCAGGTATCTTTTGTACTCATGTCGGAGCGTATTGAGTTAACTTAATTTCGATCCAATTGGTCCATTGATCGTTTAAGGGGAAAAATAAGCAATAGTAAAGTGCATTGGATGCTGCGAAAGTAATTCATTGCATGAGGTAGCATTTTGTGTCAAAGGCAAACTCACAAAAGTGTCGATAAGTATAGAGTCCGAGCCGAAGGCGAGGTATACAAATACACTTACCGAAAAACAGTTCACGAAGAAAGTTGCACAAAAATACAAGAGGGAGTTTGCGAGTATTCGTTGTTTCCGAATCAGTCATCCAATGTATTCTGGTTGATTTCTAGGCCCATGCGAGAGCAAAGGAATTCATGTAAAATTTGCCGAAAATATTCTTCATGAGATGTATCGTTTTCGCAGGGTGCATATGGCCTGGTAATGGCCAACTTTCGCAAGTGGTGGGCAATAAAATATGCCTCAATGAGAAAGCTTTACAAGGAACGAATTGTAAAATCAAATCCATTGAATCATGTATGGTAACTTTGAATTCGTACGCAGGGCCTAGTTTCTTTTCGAGAATTTTCAAGAACTTTGTGAATTTTTAAGAATTTCGAAAATTCCTAGAACTGTCAAGAATGTTGAAGATTGTCAAAAATTTACAGAATTTTACAAAATTTCGAGAATTTTGAGAATTTCGTAAATTTTCAAGAATTTTCAAGACTTCCGAAAATTTCAAGGATTGTGAAAATCGGGAGAAATCATTAATTTGGAAATTGTCAAAAATTTCGAAATTTTTCAGTAACTTTGAGAATTTTCATTATTTTTGAGATTTCAAAGAATTTTAAGAAATTTTCAAGAATTTTGAAAATTTAAAGAATTTGGACACCTTTAAGAATGGTCAAGACTTTCGAAAATTGTTAATTCGGGAATTTTCAAGAATATCAGGAAGAATTTCAAGAATCAATTTCCAGAAATAGGCCAAAATGGCATGTGATATAAATAGAATTGCTGAAACTGAAACTGTAAAAAATTAATTACAATTTTTGGGTCATTATTCCGTGATAAGTTTTCCATTTTCATATTAATGTACTCATTCACTAACCGTACAGTAATTAAATTGAGTGGCCATAAAATGGTTTCTATTTTCGTGTCTAGGTTAGATTCACAAATTGTTGATTAACGTTTTCAATCGAAGCCGTTTGAATTTCGTAAATTTATTTCAATCATAAAACAAAACCGATAACTTTTGCACTCACTTTTATTACCTTGATAAATTCGGGAACACACTTAAATCATATCTCAACCGTTGATTCATTTATAGACGCCACATCAACCAATGTCATTTCGATTAAATCCTTCGACTTATGTACGAACGAAAATGGACCGGATCATCATACGAAAAATTTCTATTCGATGAAATCGAATCCCGGCGATGAAACGAAATTGATTGTTCGACGTGGCCAACCGTTCAAAATCCGTCTAACGACAAATCGTCCATTTTCACGTGCGCGTGATACTTTGAATTTCGTATTCACATTACACAATGATGAAAAACCTAGTCATGGCCATGGAACGCTAGTCGGATGCATGCTGAAAAGCAATTCGTACGAATTGGGTGAAAGTAATGAATGGGGCAGTGCAATCGAAACCATAAGTGGCGATCAAATGGATGTGCTGATAAAGCCGTCGTGCCGAGCACCCATCGGTGAATGGAGAGTGGAAATCGATACACAGGTGTCGAACCAAGAGGGTGTAAGGAACTTCAAATATTCATCGACATTCTACGTTCTCTTCAATCCTTGGTGCAAAGATGATCAAGTCTATATGCCAGGTAAGGATTATGATAGGAAAGATGTTGTGGCAGGTGAATAATTGTTTTACGAAATTCTAGATAGGGAGGCTTTAAGGGAGTATGTGTTGGCCGACACAACGTTAATATGGCGAGGCTCTTACAATCGACTTCGACCATCGGTGTGGAAGTTGGGTCAGTACGAAAGAGATGTTTTGGATTGTTCGTTGCTACTTATGTCTAAAATTGGAAAGGTAACTCAGTTCAGGAGCGAGCTTGAATTCAGACTGAAATATTTCGACGGCTTAGGTAACTCCGGCTCATCGTGGAGACCCGATAAAAATATCAAGAGCACTATCAGCTGCTGTAAATTCTCCGGATGATGATGGAGCAGTGCTGGGTAATTGGTCGGAAGATTTTTCTGGAGGAACACCTCCCACAAAATGGATTGGTAGCGTTGCAATACTGCAGGAATACTACAAGAAACGAAAGCCCGTCAAATTTGGGCAATGCTGGGTGTTCTCCGGTGTTTTGACCACAAGTGAGTTTTCCCTCATCCGACACAGCCGTCAATGTACATAACAAACAAATTGCAATTTTCAGTCGCACGTACCTTAGGCATTCCGTCCCGCATCATAACAAACTATTCATCAGCCCACGATACGCAGGGATCGTTGACCGTAGACTATTTTGTCGATGCCGAAGGCAAGGTATTGGAGGAAATGAATTCAGATTCCATTTGGAATTACCACGTTTGGAATGAAGTGTGGATGGATCGGCCCGACATTGGTGTTGAATACGGTGGCTGGCAAGCCATCGACTCAACACCCCAAGAAATGTCGGACGATATGTATCGTTGCGGTCCGGCATCGGTGCTGGCAGTTAAATTGGGTGAAATATTGCGTCCGTACGACTGTGATTTCTTGTATTCGGAGGTGAATGCAGACAAGGTGTTTTGGCGGTACACTGGACCCTATCAACCGTTGAAATTGTTGCGGAAAGATACGTTGGGCATTGGTCATTTGATCAGCACGAAACAAATTGGACAATGGGACCGGGACGATATTACGAAAACGTACAAATTTGCGGAGAAGAGCCGAGATGAACGGGACACGATGGCCAAAGCATTAAAGCAAGCGAACAGTTCGTTTTCAAGGTATTACCTCAACGAAGACTTCAACGACATTTACTTTGACTTCAACCTGCAAGATGATATCAAAATTGGCGAAACGTTCCAAGTCGTAAGTACAAGAACTTGTGATGCAAAATCACCATCAGCTGAATGCATAACCCATTTACAGACACTACAAGTGAAGAACCGATCTGATGAAAAAGCTTACGACGTTGTGGGGTCTTTGCATGTCGAAACGGTACTGTACACAGGAAAGCAACGGGACAAGGTTAAATCGACGACATTCGATATAAATATCCCGCCAAATTCCTTGAAATTGATAGAAATGGAGGTCACTTTCGACGAATATTTCGGAAAATTGATGGACCAGGTAAAATCTGGATTTTGTCTTTCCAAAGTGAGTTTCAAAATTTAAATATTTTTCGCCCAATGGAACAGGCTGCCTTCAACATTTCCTGTATGGCCAACGTACGGGACACCGATTACGAATACTTCGCACAAGACGACTTCCGGGTGCGTAAACCGGATATTAAAATAACTTTCCAAGGTATACCGACGTCACATGAAGAGATCGATGTCATTGTCAGACTTACCAATCCACTGCCAATTCCATTGAGGAAAGGACTGTTCCAACTCGAAGGTCCAGGAATTGAGTCTCAAATATTGAAGAAGGTAAATCAGATTCCCGATTGAATTGCTCAGCCCAACACACTGACCCAAATATCACTTTTGCCGACAGATTGCAGAAGTACCTGTTTCAGCAACAACATCAGCCACATTTAAATACACACCACCATTTGCGGGTCGGGCTGCGCTGGTGGCTAAATTTAGTTGCAAAGAACTTGATGACGTCGATGGCTTTTTAGCTTATGAAGTGAGACCAAGGCCCGATGATGTGCTGATCGAAAGTAATGAAATCAACGGAGGCTATAATCGACGGATCGAACGACGCGATGTTATACCCTGAATGGGGTGTGTTTCTTACACTTAAGTCATAAGAATTCCTAACAAATGTTAACCAATCAAATTTAATTTATTTATCTCGAGTTGATGTTGAAGCAATAATTTAATAAAAGATCCAAGTTTTTATGTTCGTAAAGAAAATGGTGTGTGCTGGTCGGGCTGCATTTTGTTTTATTTTTTTGAGAAATTATGGGAACACACTCTGATTGTGCTTAGTAAATATTTTGCCCTAAAACTAAACATATAACTTGTCTAAGATTCAAAATATGATTTGTTGAGCGTCCTTCTCGATAGGCCGACGTTGTTTTCTTCTTGTGAAGTGTCGAAACCCCTCTGTTAAACATCGTCAGACCAAAATTGGAAATCAAAATTTATGAATGAAATTTCATTTTTCTTATAATTCGCCATAATTTAACACGTCCCCAATATACATTCCGGTATTCACTTGAAAAGTGTGAAAACTTCTGAACTAAAAAACGAAATGTCTTATTAAGTCAGGTCACGCCAGAAAAGCAAAAAAAAACTTCCTAAACCCAAAATATTCACAATGTGAAGTTCACATCGGCACAATGTGGAAATATTCCGTTTCACAGGGTGGTAAAAATGGCGATAATTTTTGAAGGTTCACCCACTTCCTAGGTTACTACTTTTAATCATAGGAAATGAATCTTACTGGAACATTTTTCGTAAAAAAGTAACGTCATTTTTCAGGTAGATCAATGCTCTTTCCTCTATTATATGTCAACTCTGACGGTAGTGTATAATTCACTATTTTATACTGTAAGATGTCGCTGCAACAAAACCGGTATCAACAATAAAATAATTAATGTTTTACTCGACTATAGCACTGTCAAGCACCGAAGATGAAACTGACTTTGACATAACTCAATTAGAAACCCAAAAACACACCTGACTCGACGGATTTTAGTCAAATAATAATTTTAGCCAGGACCTTGGACCAGTAATCAGTTTTTCAATAGGACCTATATTTTCTTGTAGAAAAGGGTTTGAAATAACGTTCGCTATTTTTTCATAATATCCTTTTTCGCAACAAGTGAGGAAATGTAGGACTTTCCATTGCCCTTATTGCGAAAAACGTTGTATACAACTCGATTATAAATGATCTTTTAGGCACACGATGTGTACCTACGCATCTAGTGCCTAAAATAGTTATTTTCCTAACAAGGTAGATATGAAGGTATTTTCTCGCACTAGATGTCGATTCTCGACCCGAGGCGAAGCCGAGGTCGAGAAGACATCGTGTGCGAGAAAATACCGGCATATCTACCGTGTTAGGAACAACGTTTTTTGCAACAGATGACGGAAATCAACTCTTTCTAAGCGAAATGATTAATTTATTTGGAGCATTTTGTCGTTTTATAATAATTTTCACTTGAACCACAACTCGACCATAATGTGATATAATCATTTTACACTATTCCGACCGCAGCAATCCTTTATTTTATGCTGACGGCGTTGTAGCTGCGACAACGTCGTTTTATTTCAGTGTAAATCAAACGACGCGAGGTGTGAGTCATGGCGGACAGCAACAGCGAAAATAATCAAATAATAATTGATGCAGATATTGCATTCAGCGATGAATCGGAATGCTCAGATATTGAGCGGTCGGCCGCAGAGGCTATTGAAAAAACTTTGCCGAAAAAATCCAAATTGAATTATGAAAAGGTGTACAAAAAGTTTTGTGGTTGGTGTGAAGAAAAAAGAGTGAAAGTCATTTCAGAAAACGTGATGTTGTGTTATTTCAACGAAAAATCGAAGATTATGAAGTCTTCAACAGTTTGGAGCGAGTATTCGAAGCTGAAATGCATGATATACAAGGAACGACGCGTCGATATCAGCAAATTTCATGGACTCATTGCATTTCTGAAACGAAACGGTGTCGGCCATGTTGCGAAAAAATCGAGCATTTTGACGGGCGACGATTTCAACAAGTTCATCATGGAGGCAGATGACGATAAATTTTTAATGATGAAGGTAAAATTTTAATCTTTTTCGATTAATGAACGACAGCTTATTGGTGTTTATATCACAGGCGGCATTAATTATCGGTATCGGTGGAGGATGTCGTCGGGCTGAATTGGCAAAAATGTCGGTGAAAGATGTTGTTGATCGCGGTGACTACTTGCATGTTTACATCGGGGACACAAAAAACTACGATCCAAGAGATTTCGCTATCACAGAAGGCGGTTTGAGATACAATTTATTGGGCATCGTGCGAAAATACATGTTGTTACGAAAGTCACATACGCCTCATGATCGATTCTTTGTGTGTTACCGGAATGGGCAGTGTACAACTCAGGCAGTTGGCATCAATACCGTTGGGGCGATACCCAAACGAATTGCTACGTTTTGCGGTTTGGATGCACCAGCTTTGTACACAGGACATTGTTTTCGACGGAGTTCAGCTACATTGTTGGCTGATGCTGGTGCGGATCTTTATGTCATTAAACGACAGTTTGGTTGGCGATCGGACAAAGTTGCAGCCGGATATGTGCAGTCATCTGCAACAAGCAAACGCAAAATTTCTGCACAAATTTTCGGAGGTGTACCTTTTCAACGTTCTTCGTCGAGCAATGCGATGAGTGCTATTCCATCTACAAGCAACACCGCTATTCCATCTACAAGCAACACCGCTATTCCATCTACAAGCACCACCGCTATTCCATCTGCAAGCAACACCGTTTTTCCGTCTACAAGCACCACCGCTATTCCATCTGCAAGCAACACCGTTTTTCCATCTACAAGTACCACTTCTCATGACGTTGTCGCTAATTTGGGTGATTCAGCTCCCAAAGAAATTAATCTCAACATCACCGGTTTAAGTGACGGTATTTCGGCTGCGCTCATCGAAAATATTGATCGAGAGGATGCACATGGTGCTAGTTTCGCTTCAAAACAAATTCGGATGATTGGAACTGCATCCGATTCCGATACGACCGGCAATACCAGCCGTACAATGTCACAATCAATTACAATAATTGAGGGCGCATCTGCTGGTGCAGATTCTTCGGATGCTCCTGAAACGCCTGTCCTTCCAAATTTTACAAAATCTGAATTCAACAATTGTACATTCAATTTTTATCGTACGTTTCACGGCAAGCCTTTTTAAGGATCATTTACTTAACTTTCGCCTGTTAATTTTGTAATATTCGAGATATTATAATGCAATAATGGAATTTCATTAAATGAATGAATATTGAAACTGACTTGTCGACTACTCTTATTGCCTTGTTCCATTGATCAATGTTCACAAAAACAGTGCGAGAAAAAAATTTTCTCGCACATCTGTCGGACGACAAACTCTTTTCTCGCACATCTGTCGCATTGTTAAAAAAAGTGGACTCTTATGCTATCGACTACTACGCTAGAAAGAGTTGATTTCCGTCATTTAGTTGCAAAAAAGCATTTATCACTAGGTTGTATAAATAACTATTTGAAGACTCGTGTCGCCAATCGAAAACAAAGATTGAAATGAGAGAAATGAGAGATTTTAAAGTCCCGTACGTACGAGGACCGAAAGGGCCGAAAGTGACAGAAAATGCGTGGGCTTACGTATATGTCACTTTCGGACCGTGGGTTTACATTTTTTTCCTTTCGTCTCGCTGTAGGAAGCATATAAAGTAGAGTTTTCAAGTAGAGTGAATTTTGTTGATCCGAGTTCATGAAACTTGATGAAAAGACACGATTTTCGACCCGTAAGCGTTTAAAAACTTTTTCATGTGTCGGGGCCGAAAATGAAGGAGTTTTGAGAGTTTTATCTGGTTTCCGACCCCTTATACACGATTTTTTTTTTAGTATATCTGCGAAACAGATATCGAGAAAATATTTTCGCAAACAACAAAATATCTGAAGTGTCGTTTTCCTCAGAGTGCCTGAAATGTGTACAGAAGACGGTAGTTTAATATTGGCTCAACGTCGTTTACCTTTAACAAACTCTATGAATACTGCATTCCTTTACTTCTTTTGTTTAAAGTATTTCCTAGTTTATGCTGAAAAATCTTTTACTTAATTTGTTATAGCGCAATGAATTATATAAAAGGACACTACGCAGAGTCTGCCGTTTATTTGTGTTGTCATTGTAAATAACAGATGACCATTTGTTAGAAGAGTTCGCATAAATATGAAGCATATAAAAACTAGGTCCCACCTTTTGGGCGGGTCAGGTCCCTTGACTGACACTTTTCTAAATGTGCTTGCAGCACAAAAATACTGGGTTCATTTATATGTGCAACGATAGTGGGTGAGTCCAGCTACAAAACCTCATACTCAGTTCCGTGGAACATCGAAGCTGCAGAGAAGGCGGACTCTCCGAATATTCACTATATTTTCAGTCATAACTTTCGTGGATCTACTAGCACCAAGCGGTGCGTATACTCTACCTGTAGATCTTTCCAAGGCCGACATTCGTACAACATTACAACACTTTAAAATAATTTTTTCTTGGGTTATTGTCGAAAAACTGTTTTCGGTACCCTCTTACATGTCTTGTCTTCACTTTTGAACGCTTTTCAGAGAAAACAATTTTTTTTAGAAAAAGTGAAAGATACGTGTTTCCTATTATTGAAAGACGAATCCAACGATCTATCACTCTTTAAAATCGGAGACCGCTTGCTCCCCAATCACCTAAAGATGTGGCGCTACCACTCTTAAGTGATTGACCTGAAGTTACCAGACCTGAAATAAAAATTTCGTGATTAAACATGAACCTGACCTGATTCAAATCAGATTCAGGCCTATTTTAAGGGAATTAAGTTCGAAATGGGAAATTTATAGAATTTTACGAAATACGGCAGAAATGAAAATGTTCTACACTCACTTCAAAATACTTAGCAAAATTCATGCAAACCTCTGTTTTTCCAAAAACCAGATGCTGCATTAATAATTTCACCTGACACTCGTTCAAACTGTATTTGTATGAGTATGGTGTACATTTACATGCTGAACAAATGAAAACGAGCGTGGAATTTATTTTTAATTTCATTTTTATCGATCAAATTCATCTCCGATCGAAAGAATTTAGAAACCGAAAAAAGAAACCGTTAGACTGATTATCTTATATATGTAAATTTCGAACGAAAAATAAAAACCAGATCAAGTACAAGAGTGAGTACAAGGTGTTCGTTAAACAAAGAAACAAAATCTAAAATTCTGATTCATTTGGCCCTTGATCAAAATACATAAATCAAATTATTTGGTTAGTTCGGCATAAGCAATCGAAAATGTAAGGCGTTCGGTTATCTTGAGCGCACCGAAATTAACGCTTAATTAATGGGTACTTTACAAAAACGTTATCTCGGTAAATGGGTCGTAATGTGGCAGAGACATAAAAAATTGCCAACTTTAAAAGTCACGAACGGATTAAGTTTGAATTTATTGTTAGTGCCGGGCCGGTGTTAATCACTTTAAATGCACGTTAACATTTTTATGCAACGCGTTTGAATTATTTGTTCTGGCAATGGTTTGTTTGTTGTTGTTTGTTGTTGGTGGGTGATTTATTAAAGTGCAACAAATTATAAAATTTATTTTTTAATAATACCTCGTAAAACAATCTATTGTCTCACAATGGCAAAAACGGTCTATGGTTCAACGATTTTCTGATAATTATTTAAATTGCTTTCGAATATACACTCCCCACCCGACCACGGAACACGCAAATTTCTGTGAATTCTAGAAGTCATAAAGTCGGAATTAAATAAAAAGAAAGGAAAAAACTTCGCTTAAAAAGTGCGTATGATAAGAAAATAATTTCACTTTCCCATTGCATTTCTAATTCTGAACAACATTCTCATTTCCACTACTTTGTAGCCAACGATAGTCTTGTTCTTTAAACTAAAACACAGTTCGGTCGAATAGTAGTTAAAAATGTGCCGAAACGGACTCTTTATTAATTCATTAATTTTATGCGTCGCCTTAAGCGTAGGTAAGTGGCGTGTTGATCCGACCTAATCCTTGCGACATGAATCTCAACCCGAAAATATTATTTTCAAGCCAACGCACAAAACTACACGAACTATGACGAAAATTATGGAAAAACGTGGATGTACTTTCCGGACGGAGACGGTGTACCGCAAGTGGTTTACTTAACCGAAGCCCCAGTTGGGACTAGTCGCAGTTTGTCGGTGAAAAGTCGAACTAATTTCGAACTTTATACGAGGTAAGCGTTTTCTAAGACATTTCAACTATAGATCGATTAGAAGGGGATTCGGTCAGTTCCGCTGAATATTTGTTTTTGTCGCTGTATTTAAGGTTTGATTTCCACTTATAAAAAACCACTCCGTTTTGCCTCAGCTGAGCTAAACCACGCTTCTTTTTATTTGTTTAAAGTGTAAACGGAGAGGAAACAGAGTGCTTTTTTCGTAAGTCGAAATCAAGACAATGGAAAAGAATACGAAACACTCAAAGTTTTTTTGACCTTTATCATCCAACACGTATGCATATAGTTACGAAAATAGCTCTCTTTCTACTGATCTATTGTCCGATCATTGAGGGAGGTAGAGCGTACGCTGTTTGTGACCCCTATTAATTTATTTACCGTTTAGAGAGTAGCCTTACGATCTCGCTTACGATGTATACAAACTCTCCAGTAAGAAAGATAGCGAAATTTTGTACTAGGAGAGTCGGAAGTGCGGCTGGACGTAAAATTATGATGCGTACGCACAGCTGCCCGCCGGCATTGTGACAATAGACCCAGAGTTTGTGTGAATATCAATTTCTCATAAGGCCACGGTCTGTCAAGTGAACGGAGGCAAAACGGTATGCTTTTTTTGACTGAGATTGCAGCTGTATTACCCTCACAGGAAATAACGTCCTCACAAACGTATAAAATCTATTGTTCAAATCCCAGTCGTCACACATCAAAAGTGTCAAAACGAAGGTGCTAGTGGCACACAAAAATTAAAATCTGTTTTTTCTTGAAGTAGCTGTCGTATGCAACAAGTCCAGTATTTTAAACTTGTCCAGCACGAGATTTTAAATAATTTTGCGAGTTGTGGCCCGAACGAACACCTATATAAATTTTGTCCAGCTCAGCTGTAGTCGTTGTACGAATGTACTGTACAAATTCGGGACAAGTACATTATGTTAACGCAGCAGTAATATTTACAGTACAGCTGTATCAATGTACAGTTGGGCGAACTTTGGTTGTCTCATCGAAAAATAAAAGTTGTACAGAAAATATTATTCAGAGTTCATAAATTTTCATCTTTTAACTATTTAGTACGTTTATTTACGTCAACTTATTTAAAAAAAAAAAAAAAACTGCCGTCCGTGCGATTCGAACTCGGGACCTCCGACACTCCAGTCCACCACCTTACCCATGTCCCAACTCAGTACTTGTGTTTGGAAGACATTATGGGAAAGCTATCTTATAACATCGTACGTCTCCACTGTACTGTCTTGCTGAACATTAATGTTCAGTTGATCAGTATTGTGAAATTGAACTTTAAAAGTTCTCGTATTTTAATACTGTTGTGTGGTAATGTAATTTCCAAATGTTCAAGAAGGAAGTTTTTTTTTCTGTAAATTATTTGTTAGGAAATTGTAAGACTTAAGTCTTCTTCTCCTATTCTATAATTCTAAGAATAAATATTTTGAAAGAAAAAGTTAAGTTTCCGGCAGATGGGCTTTTGTCACATGTTATTTAGACACCCAACAGTCTGACAGAAGCTTATTAAAATTAAGGGTAGCAACATAGTCAATTTTACTAATACGTCATTACTGTCTCGCTCAAAAGCGGTTAAAACGCAACTAGCACTACACATGTGTACGTCAAATTTGTTATCCTTTGTTTGCAGACTTCAGTTTTTTCATTTCATGATTTTGTATGTGAATGAAAACTAAAAGTGAGAAATTTTTCTTAGGAAAAGCTGTTTATTCATTTTTTTTAGCAAACTGTTTGAAAATGTGTTAAGAATCGATTGCGTGGATTTACTTAATCAGTGCGTTTTTCTCACAAGCATCGAGGCTGCGTTCTTTCGCCGGCTACATTTATGACAAAATACGTAGAATAACGTGTCCTCCTTAAGTGCTAACTTTCGAACAGAAGAGAAAGATTGATATTTACGAATGTCAAAAAATAGGTTTATAGTGTAACAAAATCATTTACCAAGTCATTTATTAAAAAAATTTCTTGAGCCTTCATTATTCAAATACGTTATTATTCAAAACTTGAATTTCTGAATTTAGTAGGGGGGCATTTCGTCAAAAAAAGTGATTTGCCTTCCTATGGATTTTATAAAAAATGTTTTGATGGGATTATTTTGAGTATTATTAGTAGTCAAAAAAACACTAATTAGAAAAATTCAAGGTCAACAAGGTTTTTTTAACAAACAAAATCTCACCCGCCAATATAAAATCAGCGGTACAATATAAACACTTCATTTCTTCCATTATTTTCAACGGAGATTGTGTATAAAATATAAAATTAATTAAACAACACGACATTTACGTGGAATCATCATCGAAAATTAAACTTTCGCGTACTTTGTTAACGTAGGTACTAGATTCGAAAAAACGATTCTTCTTCTTCTTCTACATATAGAATGAAGAACCGACGTATAAAAGAAGAAGAAGAATCGTTATTAAGTGCATCTTGTACTTACGTTAACAAAGCTCGCGAACGTTCATATTTCGGATTCCACGTAAGTGTCGCGTTATTTAATTAATTTTATATTTTATATACAATCTCTGTTGAAAATCATGGAATGTCGCCGAAGAAACGGATTGTTTATATTGTACCGCCGATTTTATATTGGCGGTCGAAATTTTGTTTGTTAAAAAAACCTTGTTGATCCGCGACCTAAAAAATTTCTAATTAGTGTTTTTTTGACTACTAATAATAATACTCAAAATAATACCATCAAAACATTTTCGCTAATAATTTAGGATGGCTAGACACCAAATGCCCCTCTACTAATTACAAATAGTTCCTAAATTGTCTCGAAAGTTCGTGCAGTGTTTAGTCTCATTTAACATTATGGAAGTTT
The DNA here is from genome assembly GCF_014529535.1 of Bradysia coprophila. Taxonomy (NCBI): domain Eukaryota; kingdom Metazoa; phylum Arthropoda; class Insecta; order Diptera; family Sciaridae; genus Bradysia; species Bradysia coprophila. The sequence continues at coordinate 887,490 of NW_023503464.1, forward strand.
TCACGACCACTACATTCAAACTGGCATTCATTCAGCTATAGTGTACATTGTCCATCTGAATGGTACTTTGAATCTGTCACAAATCATGTACTGCTCTGCTGTACAAATTCGGGACAAGTACATTTGTTAACGTAGCAGTATATTTGTTAACGTAACAGAACAGTAGTACATCTTAGCTGTACATAGTACTGTCATTACGTTCAAAATTCAGCAATTACGTACAATATACAGATATGCTGAAAACTAATGTTCAGCTGTGTAGTAAAAAGAACTGCACGGGTACCATACCCAAATATTTTTTTTATAGGTGAAGTAAGTCACAACTTTTCATCCGTGCGGCGTGAATGACAGTTTTATTTTCTTGCCCATGGACTGAACTAGAGTTTTTTTCTTTGCAACTGTCACTTTGTGTTGGTTTTGAACATGTGAAACTAAATGATGTGTAGTGTAAGTTTCACACGGATAGGATCAATTAGTTATTTTCCTAAAGGTTTTTTTCAGCAAACGAGTCCGAGGCGAGGCGTTTCATAAACGATGTACGCAGCGAAGTTAGGAAAAATTTTGTGTTCATCTAGGGGAAATTCTAACTCTAGCGAATTACGGCCCTCGCTTGGGGCAGAAAACTTTCGCTATGGTTGGAATTTCCTATTTTATCCCCTTGGTAACAAATAACCATTTCATGCCGATGGCCTAATTCACGAGAAAAATTCTGACATTTATGACCAAGGCATGAAAATAATGCCCAAGTTTATCGTGTCTCTGTTGACTTTGCAATGAAAAGCGCGTAAAAAAACTTTCTTTCACCAAGGAATTCGCGGAAACCAAAGGTTATGCAGCTACGGAAAAAGAGAGACGTCTCTATGGATGAGTTTAACAAGAACTATGATCCGAATAAGCCGACAAAAATCATAATCCATGGATGGCGATCAAATACAAACAGTGATACCGTGCAGAACATAAAGGACGCATATTTACAGAAGTACGACGTCAATGTTATAGGTCGGTAAAATGGGTTAGGGCTGTTAATGTTAAGTGGAGCGTTCTTTATATTGGAATAGTTAAATACAGAAAGAGGACGAGTCACACTAGTGATTTATAAGAAAAATGAAATTTCACTCATTCAGCTCCGTTCTATTAAATTTCTATTGATATATTCCTTCAGACTATTTGACGCGGAGTGAAACGAATGAAATTTTATTTTTCCTATGATTCGCCAACGTGTCATGTTCCTTTTTCTGATATTTACTATTCGTTTGGAATCTAGGTTAACTGATTAGATCAAAATCTAACAATTTGCAAATCAATTAACCGAAAATTGTTATCAAAATTGTGACGAATTTTATCAGTTCCGAATGAGGAATGTCACTTTTCCAAATTCGATCGTTATCGACTTTGTTATCTATCCAGCTGTTGATTGGGCGAACGTAGCCTCGAATATCTATTACTTTACACCTGCAACGCAAACTCGAGACGTCGGACGATATGTGTCGGAGCTCATCTATTACTTGATAACGGACCGAGGAACCGACGTAAATAAAATTCACATCATTGGGTGAGTGAAACGTTGCTGAAGCATTTCATAATCTCCGTAATATTTCCCCAAACTAAAAACAGACATAGCCTTGGTGCGCACGCAGCAGGTTTTGCTGGGTCGTTTATTCAGCCCACAAAATTAGCTCGAATAACAGGCCTGGATCCTGCGAGTCCGAAATTTGATGGGACGGGTGGGGATAACAGACTCGATACATCTGATGCGAATTTTGTCGATGTAATACATTCCTGCGGTGGGATTCTGGGCATTAAACAACCTATCGGTCACGTCGACTTTTTCCCCAACAACGGCGAAGGTAAAAATTGAAGAAATTTGGTTGTTGTTTTAAGCAGTTTTTTTAATCAAGAATTTCGTCCCGCAGCTGTTCAGCCTGGTAAGTGATTATAAATCGATTATGATGCTGCTAGCGTTCTAATTCAACTTTTTCTAACAAATAAAAAACGAAACGTAAATCGATTCAATAGGGTGTAATGGTGTCCAGGAAGTGATGGGTAAATATTGCGAGTCATATACATATTAGGTGAAAATTGATTTTTCTTTTTTAAATTGATTAACAGAAGCCTGTAGTCATGGCAGAGCTCACAAATTTTACGCCGAGTCCATCAATTCCAGCAAAGGTTTCTATGGCTATGCTTGTGACTCCTTTGTATTATTTCTACAGGGGAAATGTCCATCAAAGAAAATGATTATGGGTGATCAGGTGACTTTATAAATTTGCCCTTGCCATGTTGTTGTTTCACGTAATTTTTTGCTTTCAAAAACTAATTTGCATTACAGACACCATCGACTGCTAGAGGAATTTACTACCTGCAAACGAGCGGTGCGTCGCCATTTGCATTAGGAAATATTTTTTAGACTTTTGCGAGGAGCAAAAGACACTAATTGTTCCAGTAATTTGCTCGTGTCCTTGTAGTGTCATTAGGTTTGGAGTCAGTATTATTTAGAGTTAGTATAAGCATATCTTCAGCCTACCTTTTTAAGCAGATCAGTCTAAATAAAGAAACATAATTCTTGTTACCTGACGTCTCCTTCATCTAATGCAGTCATATTTGAACATTTCATCCAACCACAACTCATGCATTTAAATAATGAACCAGCGTGAAGTTAGTTCCTGAGAAATGAAAGCGGTACAGCGCAGAAAATGTATGACCGGAAAATGGTTTGTTTCCCGGGAAACCTATTTTCCACAACAGAGGAGAGAAAATATTCAGCTGAAACTTCGGAAGCCTTTGTTGTGAGTTGTGCTGACCTCGGGAAAAATGTACGAAGTTTCAATTTCTCGGGTGTCCCTCGCCACACTAATCAACATTATCAAAATGATATTTCCAATTTTTCTTGCTTGGGTGATCAAATAACTATTTAATATGTGCGGTGGGATTAAACTTATTTTCTCCATTTAAAACACAATAAGAAAATGGCGCTTGGTCTGATGACAGTTCGGTGGAGAAAGTTTCTATTTTCTACACTCTTCTTTGACAGTGTAGAAATCAGAAATTTTCTTTCCCGAACTGTCACTTTGGTTCGCTTTTGTTTTGGAAAATTGTGGAACGAATTAATGCTTTCGTTTTGCGGAGAAAATGAAGAACGTTGTGGTCACCTCTGGAAGAAAAATAGAATATGCCACATCGAGCGATTCGCAAAACTTCGTGTTGGAATTTCCTATTTTCTTCATTCCTTTGTGAATCAAATAAGTATTCCAAGTTTGCCACAAGTGATGCTCAGAAAAACCGTGAACCAAAATTTTGGCGAGAATGGGATGATTTATTAACAATAACTTTTGACTTAGTTCCTTAAAATTACTTCTGGTATGCTGAACACATTGTCATCAATGAAACCTTTGGTTAAATTACTCTTATAATTTTCGATAAATGTTTGTCTCGTTGAATTGCTGGTCAACGAATGCTTTAACTTTTGCACTAAAATCGAATCACCGTCACCTCGTTCAGTAGTAGGAGTTAATGCAGCCAGAACATCAACTTTCATTTCTTCTAGTCGATGAGTGTCATCACTTGACCGATCGAAGTACGGCCAATGCAATCCGTTCGGATCTTGAGAATACGGCGTCGGGAAATGTTCTAAGTTGTTAAAATGTCCTTCGATTTTTCCCCAAGGATCGATGTGTCGTTGCAGCGGATCGCCAGTTCTGGTGAAGGGCATCAATTTCGTAAATTTTTTATTGTCAGTAACTAGGTCAGTCCATCGGCCAATAGCAAATGGCGCTACGCTGTTCGTTGTCACTAAGAACATTCCTCGTGTCTCCGTTCGACAGTCCTCACCAGCAACAAAAAGTTGCTCGGATCTCGGACATAATCCGAAGAGGTAGTTGATGTAACTTTGACACGACCATCCCCAGAAGCCTGTCAAGCTTCTGATAGATTCTCCGTAGTAGTCTGGAGCTCTGTGATGACTACAAGCGAACGGATCTGGAAGAAAGGGGCTGATGTTACTAAAGGACTACTTTGTCAGTGCTCCTATTACAGACGTACTTGAACCCGAGCCAAAACAACCTGTGAAACGAAACAAAAATTTATTGCACTACAACGGTAGAGGTTTTTGGTATTATTATCTTACCGGGTTGCATAACCCCGCCATTCATGTAAAAGTCGGCATGACCACATCGTTCAATTTTGCCTTGTATGAGTGCATTCGTGTGAATCACGTCGACAAAATCTGCATCACTAGGATCTAATTTCTCGTCTTGGGATACTGTCATGAACAGCGGCATCGCAGGGTCTAGGCCTTTAATTGAAATATTTTAGTCACTCAAATCCATCAGAAAAGTTCTTGAAGAGACGAACCTGTTATTCTGGGTAATTTGAACGATTTCAAATTAACCGCAATGTAATTTGTAACCTGGGCACCCAATGAGAAACCAATGACATGTATGTCGTCAGTACCAAGATCTAATATTCGCTCTACTAATTGGGCAATGCATGCGCCGACGTGTTTAATATTATGAACAGCACTCAAATAACAAGGAGACGGTGCCAAATCACTCCAGTCAACGTAAATCAAATTGAAATTACTTCTCTGCAGATATTCTGCAAACATACCACTTATGGCCTCAATAGTCTCTGTCGAAGTGAATGCATCATCAACACTTACCATCTTTCATCACAATCAACGGTTGTAGAAACATATCCGAATTGTAACCATGGATGATGATCTTAACCGGATGACGTCGATCGAAATAGGACAGTGAAATATTCGATGTCTTGGAATTAACATCGATGTGAATGTACTGCCTGTCTTTCACATTTTTCCTCGTGAATAAGTAAAATCCAATATTTTCGTCCGGACATTTTCGATCGATTACCCAAGTGCATGATCCAACATTTATATCTCTACTTTCCCTGTTAGCTGAAACCGGTAGTTGTATGGATGATTTGGTCATAGCTGTATGATCATTAGAAAAAAAAAAACAATTTCTTTTTAAATGTTATTGACAGCGCCGACAAAAAAAAATCGCTGAACTGTGGATAACTCGCACATATATAGCAAAGTGAATGTTACAAAAAAAGAAGTAAAAGACTTTCGTTCAAAAGAAGTCACAGATTTGATACAACTAATTGGGTGTGGTGTATAGTGTTTGTAATCTTCGACGTCATCCTTCAAAAACTGCAGTGTCAGTAGGGTAATTAGTAATTTGTGGGACTATAAGGGTCAGTGTACGGTAAATCATCGCGGAAACTAAAGACTGAAAGTAATATTCTTACTTGATTTAACCTGAAATGACATGTCGAAAAGGTCAATTAGTTCAACTCAGGTTTTTGATTTTTCGGTCTAGATGATCCGAGTCAGGTCAAAAATCTTAATTTCATGTTAAATAACGTTTGAGGTAGTTCAGCTCAGGTTACAGATTGCCCTAAAACCTTTTCCTAGTCTTACCAAAAATTATTGACATGGTGTTATAGACAGAGCTTTGTCTAATACTAGCACCGTACAGAAGTATCAAATTATATTCACAGTCACAGGTCGTGAAGACTCACAATGTCTTCACAACCATATGGCCGATTGACTTCATATCGAGCTCAAAATTCATAGCTTTTTCCTACCTTTCATGGATTTAAAAAAAATCAAATTCGGTTCAGTAGTTTTTGAGATATCGGAGATATGCTCTTTACTAAAGAGTCTTTAATGATGTTGCTCTCGATATATGATTGAAAACCTCGAAAAACATAGAGCGAGCGGATTGACACAAGGGTCTGGACTATAGAGTCTGCAAGTTACAGACTACACTATCGATAACGAGTTCTGTGCTACTAGATTGAATTTGTTTTACATAATCTGATTTTAAGCTGTTCCCAGCCTTAATCAAAACAACGGTCAAGAGGATTTGATGTGGAACGTCAGAGACATGATAAGTTGACATGCCTGACGTCGAGTAGAATGCGTAAGTGAATAGATTAAGGCTAGATCGCTTATTTTGTGTTTATCACATAAGTGTAAGCACTGGTTTTTAGGGTGTACAATGTACCAATGCTATGTGTGCCAACTTTAAAAAATAAAAAATAAAAACCCCATTGCCAAGCCCTATTACATCTGGAATGCGAGAGAAACTTATACAAAATTGGACCCAACAGTTACTCAGTAGTACCAACTAATCCTTTCTCTGTGGAATGTGGAAAAAATGTAATAATCAAAAAAAAAAAGGCCAACAGGATCTCATCATTAAAATATTTCTGTTTTAATAATTCAACGACCGGTGAAAAATGTTTATGGTTTACCGACGCGACACAAGATCGAAGATACGTTTTTATTTTGTTAAACATGAAAAACATATGTAGGGAGGACGTACCAGTCTCCGATCATGTGCCAGTGGTCGGACACTTATTGGTCTTTCATTGATCAACTATTTTATGATTAAAAGAACAATAGGTGTCCGACTAATGGTACATGAGACCGGAGACCGCTACCTTCACCCTACGGAACAAACACCAAACTCACCACAAATTATTCCGAATATTATCCATAGTTTCGCTTGAAATGTAGTCATTTTAGTCGATTAGTACACATGAAATAATTCGCACATTATTTAGGTTTTTAACTGTAGTTTGGATCGCACTAGGGAGTGATTCATGATTTCTTTTTGTTCGTTTCTATTTCTTCTATTTTCTACGATAAAATTCAAATTCTGTCACAAAACCGTTGATAACTCGTCGAACTCAGCGATTTGAACCGTTCAAGGTGCGAGAGTAACACAGAATGACAATACAATCAGTCTTTTTGGCAACACAAATTTTCGTTAGATCTTAAATTTACTCAATATACACAGCGTAGGTATGCATATAACACAATCGTCGCTGGTTTGTAAAATCTCCATGTTGTACACATGCATATTTCGTACGAATTATATATACGCGTACCCGCTCTACATTTTTTATCAAAATTGGCTATCGTAATACTTCCTTGGGCTTGTTTACTGCTTTTCAGTGGAAGTGTACGTACAGCACCCATTTAGACATTTGTGTATATAAAGCCCTGTCGTTTAATGAATATATGTGCGTCACCTTTAAGATGCAAAGTGTATTGTATGCAGAACGAATAGCTCTGCCATTCGAAAATTTAAACGATATGAATAAATTCAGGAAACGTGCCTGTACATTTTAATGATCGACAACGTGTAACGGCTTAATTTGCTAAATGAGAATTTTGATGGAAATCATTTAACGATGTGTATGTAAATGACTCCGGGTGACATGGATTGTTGATTCTATTGTTGGAACGTGTGTTTAATGGGGAGATTGGTTGGTTCGATTTATATAGGTGTAATCGTAGCTGGAAAGAAGATCATTTCCTGACATGTAAGGGAAAGGACCAGAAGAACCGATCTTGTCAATAAAACAATTACAAAATTGTCAGAACAGAACTTTTGGCTTAGTTGTTCATTATTTACTAACATTTTTAGGGTAGAACCGTACCAGTTCCGAACTGGCCATACTGGGAATTCGAGCGATTTTCGAAGGAAATTTTGCATTTTTATATGAAAAAGGTTCTTTTCGAATTTTACGATTTTTCTCGCTTCTCCCACGTTTCCTGATGTACCTTTTGGTAGCCAGTCCAGCACTGAACCGAACTGATACAGACGGATACTTTTGAAAAACAGCCTCCAGAACAGATTTGTTAGCGGAATCATTTTTATGGACCTAGACATCAATTGAACGCTAGAATCCAGGACAACTTAAAAAAAAAATTCCAGCCCCTGTGCCGTCTATGAACAGTTGTGACAGAAATTTGAAAATTACAATTTTCTCCCACATAGAAGGACATGGCCGACCATGGCATCATAGCTGAGGTCATGTAGTTATAGGCCCACGTGGGTTGGATGTCGATATCATATAAAATGAGAAACATCAACTTGAAGAAATTACGATTTTAGACTAAAATGAAAGAAGTTGGAGGGTGCTGCAGCTCTGCTAAAGTAACTTTCGATAAAAAGCTATGACTCAGCTTTCCTCCATGTTTTAACTTATACAACAAAAACAAGTCTATCTGTACAAAAGAAACGCACTGTGGTTTTATCAGTCTCCCAATATTTCCTATGTTCATGCTAAAAGCCGTGCTGTGTACCCTTATATACGTGAATAGCAGCAATTTGATTTTTGTTTTGTCAGCGTACACATGGTACACATTCACTAATCACCAGGGATGATCACGACTCATGCGTGTGGGCAATCATTAGTCAGTTTGAACATAGTACAGCACCCATTTCAGCCTAATATCGTCATTTTTACAAAATGTTTTTCTCACTACCCTCAGCTATCCAATAATACATGGTCGATCTTCGTCACCTGTGGGAGAAGAACGAGGTAAGGAAATTGTACTTTTCGATTTTCGATTCTAGAGTTCAATTCCTGCCTCGAGACCTGTCTAGGCACATAGAAATAATTCCATTAAACAATTAGTCCGCTTTCGGTACTCTGCTTTTTAAAAGAATCCCTCACAATTTCAATCGGTCATTCACTAACAATATTGTAATTGCCAGAGCAAAGAGGGTCGTAGAGGAGTTTATAACTTGAATCACAAAACACAAATTCAAGACAAAAAACAAATCAAATTTTATTGTCGGCTCTGTTTTCCATCATCAATCACTCTCTAGTTAAGCATAATACTGTTCACGCACAACTCATTACACGGTACATTTTGCTGTATATCACACTTCGTTAATTGGGTGTATAGCCTCTTCGTTGCCCGTATACAGTTTCATTCCATTCACCCAATTGCATAGGGTGGTTTATCGTTGGTATCGATGAAGATGATTCCTCTAGCACTAAGACAAGAGAAAATTATTAAATTTTTTTGTGTGACAAAAACATACCAGTTATCAATTCAACTAATCTGTAGAATGTTTGCGCACACTCATTGCCATGGTTACAATATTTCATTTAACTTTTCGCATGCCATTGATCAACATGTTTCGCTTATCAATTTTGTAGTTTAATTGATAAAAAAACGTCTTATCGTCTCGATTGCATCAAACACAGGCATAGTCTGTTTAGCTGAGACATAACTTACCGGACGTGACACGGTTCGCCCATTTTTATTGGAACCGGAATGGTTCGCGATTGTGGTGTGCAAAAGCCGAGAAAATATTGAAAGTATCCGGAACAACGATGTCCGGTAAAACCGATTTTACTGTTAATACTTTCAGCGAAATAGACCGTTGACAATATGTGACTGCATAACGGAACGTCTGAGAATGTAGTTAGAATTTTATTTGATCTGACTGCCTGATCTTCGTATTTAAGAAAAAAAATTACTTTTATGTTGTTCACAAGCGGGTTGTGTCTGACCACCGTTGATGTAAAAGTCCACATGACCGGATGGTTCAATTTTTCCGAAAACTCCGGCATTGGTGTGGATTACATCCACAAATTTCGCGTCGGTTCTATCGAGTTTCGAATGGCGATCGGTTGTGAAAAATGGTAATGCTGGATCGAGACCTAGATCGAGAAATCAGGTTTAAATTGGAAATAGTCAATGTTTCGAGTTTCTATAGCACTTTCGATTCTCCTTGAGTTTGCAGAGAAATGATAACATATGGCGCTTCGCAGGTGAGTCAGCTGCAGCGCCATCTGTTATCATTTCTCTAAGAGTTTGGCGATTTTTGTCAGAAACGTTAGGAATTAGCCGAGAAGATCGTGTGTCGTGACTTGTTTGGAAATTGTATTTTTAGCATACAAAGAATTTGTGATGTCTCCTAGAGTCATGTGTGTCCTACCAATCAGAATCCTTACAAAAACTAAAGCTTGACGCAGGGAAAAGTCTCACTGGTTCCTAATGTATTCTTCAACTTGACGGCATCATCGACCGATAAATGAACTGAACAACTATGTCAGATGTCAAATGCTTCCAAATTTTGATGCATACGATAACACTTGCATTTGTGATGAGTCCTGTCTGTACGAAAGAGGTCAGACCGGGCCTGGTTGCTCTGCTTTGATAGTTTCATAACTACGCCAAATGCCATATTATCGACCTAAGACGAAAACTTTTGTGTCACTTCAGTTTTTGAGCGTTATAAGTGCCCTAACAAAACAGATGGAGTTTGTAGCCGTAGGCTCTTGGTCTATAAAAGTTTTCAGACATTTTCTTGATTTAGCGGTGAAAACAATCAATCAAATTTGATGGAATAAAAGGTTTCCGAGTGTTTGTCATGAGACTCACGATGTGTTGTCCATAATCTCGTATACAAGAAAATTCAAAGATCTTTCCGGTCAATCATGTTCGACAAACTATCCAGTCAAAGAAGATGTTCCCATTCAAAAAGTGTTTTCAATTTTACCTGTAATTCGCTCAAACGCCAGTCCCAGCGACCTGCGTACAATGTTGGCCGCATAGCTAGCTATATGCGCACCCAGACTGAATCCAATCATGTGAAGTTTCGTAAATATCTTCTCGTCGTCGAACAATGGCGCCAGTTTTAACAGAAAGTTTCCCACACATTCTCCGGCTTGTTTAGTGTTAAAAACCGCTCCGGGATAGCAGGGTAACATTGATAATTTTCCCCAGTCCACGATGATAATGTTGGTACCGTTTTTTAATAGATATTCTGTCTCAGGGGTGGGAAATTTGGTTAATGGTCGGGAAATGATGAGCAAAAAGTAAATGAGATTGGGAAAGTACCAATCAAAAGAGTAACATCTGTTGTCGTCAGTAGTGACGACAAAATAAACGATGAGCTCTGGTTAGTGGTTTCCTATATAGCAAAATATATATTAAAACTAATGAAGTAAAAAATTTGGTGTGAAACAGTAGTCAATGCGTTTAACAAAAGAAGTAGCAGATTTAATGTTGATACACTAGCCATTCCGCAAAGGTCAAACAAATTTTTCCAGTTCAACATATTCTTACTGTAACTTCCTAATAATTACACGTCGATTCATTGTCATTACCGCATTTTATGTAAATCAAAACAATTGATATTCCACTCACCATTCCTTATTGCTTTGGTGGCATAAAAATCTAAATTGCCACCATACCCATGCACAATAAGTTTATTCGTACTGTTTAGGTTAAGCCATTTTGGAATCGTTAGATTCTTCGGATCCAACAACAGCGGTGCACTGTTCGGTCTATCACTCGAAAATATATAAAATTGGATAACTTCATCGGAACACGGTTCCAGATACTGTAACAGACATGGCCCCAGCTCGAATTGAACGGCATCGATGTGAATAACAATGACGGAAATGATAACGTAACTGACTAACATAATTGTGAATGCGCGGCGTTGCACTTTAAATTTAAAATTTAAAAATATTTTCGAACAAAATTTATGGTTTCTAGACGGTTTGTACGTTCATTGATCGCGTACATTTCAATAAACATTTTGTGCCATAGCATGTAACCGCCGGACCGTTATGGATGGAAGACATTTAAACTATTACTGAATATTGACAGGCTTTTGGTTTCAAATAAATATAACGAATTGCTGAATGGTCAAGGTAAACATTTTTTTTTTAGATTTCTATGTGACATGAATAACTTCTACGTGTAGATGGATCTTGATGGGTTTTCAATAAAAATTTGAATTGATTAAATTTCATACTGGTCGATTTGAATCCACAGATTTTTTTAGAATTTTAATTAAATCTAAAATTGCTGGATGAAATTGCGCAACAATTTGATGAACTTATGACGGTGTTATATCATGCATGTACCACCGTTTTGATACAATAAATTATTCTTTGCGTTTATGTTATCATCACATTAGAAAACGAAAATTAGTTCAAGTTTGAATGAAGAAATACCAACAGGTAAACCATATGCGCTACACACTTATTGCGGTAAATTGTTTTCATTTTAAAATTTTCGTTTGTTTTTCATTGCCATATGTGACAATGAAATTTTTATGTGTCGATGTTAAGATATAATTGTTAACACGATCATAACGTATCGATGGTTTCAATCTTTCACAGGCATATCAATGTATCGAATCTGTTACTTCTTTTGATCTGAATATTTTCAACAGTTTCAATCTTCTACTTCATAAGATTTGGCAGACGTTTTGCTATATAAAATCGCGTTACACATAGATCGGCGAATATTTTTGTCGTCGTTCTCGATAACAGATGTATAAAGAACTGACGTTAGTCACAGGCGAAGATCTGTGGTTTTACCTTTGACAGACGACAAGATATTTTACTTTCGGATCTATTACTTCATTTAATAATGTTGTTTCTACTTTGTGCAGTCCTACGTTTTATATTTTGAAGAGAAAGTTTCCTTTCAATTTTTTATTTGTAGTTTTGTAGTTATTTGTAGTATTTTTATCGGATCTATTACTTCCATCGATCAAAGTATTGTTAATCGGTTTATCTCAAATCTTGTACTTCAATTTTTTAAACATGAATTTTACTATATAAAGGTCCACATTACCCAGACGTTTTCATTATTTTTGTTGCCGTTATCGATAACAGATGAATACCGTATGTGACAGCATTTACAAAAGGCTTTACTGTCCTAGATTACCTATTTAGTAGGGCGTATCGAATTTTGCAAATTTTAAGGTCCGCGATAGCCTGTGTGCGGAAAACGTAGACCATCGGAAACTGTGTCCGGGCATGTGGTTGATGGATCCGATGGATCCCGGAAAGAGGTCTCCCTGACGACTTTAAGTTTCCAATGGTCATAGCTCGGAAAGTTGAAAGTATTTTTGAAAACCATGTTCTAGCGGAATGTAGAGCTTTGAAAACTTTGACTTATATTTCCTCAGAGACAAATGATAATGTTAAGCTTGTGGTATGAGGTGGTAGGGGAGGTCGAGCACTACCAGTACACTAGGTATGTCGCGGTAGGCACATTCACCTGAAACCACTTTCTTAAAATTTTTGAATAGAATTTTTAAGAGTGCCCACGTCGCCCACGAAGCCAGTGCAGACACTGCAACCGGTGCTGCTGAGTCAAGGACACCTTGGCCAGTAAGTATACATAATATTTCATGACAGTAGCTGAACTCTTTCACAAAATATTAGTGATTTCGAAAAAGGTTTCTTCCATAAAAGATTATAAAAGATTATCTGGAACATCCTGAATGCAACCAGAGGTCAGGCGTTTTAAAATTAATTAAAACGTAAAATTCGAACCACCCTATAATTCACACAACTAATTTTCCTTCATTATTTATTTATCAGAACAGAATTTAATTCAAAATATAAAACATTTTCATGATAGTACATCATTGTCTGTAATCGAAACACCTGTATCATCGATTGTAGTCGAAACACCTGTCTACAAAAATGTTGGGAAACATTTCTCTCTTTGGACAAATGTACGCAATATCTCCCGATCGTGTTAATCGAAGTATTTATGATGTTGTTAGTCTCACGCCGGCTCTCTGTTTTTGAATTCGAAGTGAGTCAATGTTTGCAAACGATAACGAAACGTTACAATAGTGTCTTAGGTGGTAATGTTTCATGAGAGTTCTATGTACCCAGTAAACTCACCGTAGAAAACATTCTAATCATTCTATTTTAAGACATTTAACTTCAACACTCTTTGCAGCTCTAATTTGTCTATTATCAAAAAAGCTCAATTAGACACCTGTTCGTTGATGGTATTTCGCTATTCCACACACTTCTTACAATCTCTCATTAAGAACATTGTGCAAATACTTGCGCAAATAAATTATGTTACTCACTCATACAAATACCTTTTGTTGGTCAGAAGTCATGAAAATCGCGGTCAAGTTCACTTGTTTTCCTCGAAAGAACACACAGCAACTCTTTTTGGATGGATATACTATACAGGTGTGTACGTGTTGTATGCATACATGTATATAAACCGAATGCAACCAGTTTCAATTAACCACATGCGTTTAATCGAGATGTTTATATAAAAGTTAATTGTGGTATTGAACCATCCAGCAATACGTTCATGTTGAAATATGAACTTCGAGATCAGAACTTTTAATTTTCATTCTTAATTAAAGTGTCTGAGAGGTTGGATCAGTGATCATTACAGTGACTCTTACCGTTTCATTTATCCTTCCTGAAACAAACCGGGAAATGTTAAACAATTTTTCAAATGTACTCTCGCGAACGCTGTGTGTGGTAATATTTGTCCAGTGCTTTGAACAATGTTAGATAAATGATGACACATATCGGTATTGCAGCAATTGTTCGTTTAATTGACTCTTTGCAGCTGTTACACTGAAATTGAAACTGATCGACGACTATGTGAACAACGAGTTATATCTTGGAATGGAACCGGCGTTTCGCAATTCGACCAGAAGGGATTGTGTTTGGCATCAGACGTATGATGCCAATTGTTCGAAAAATGTTTCGTTAATTTTGTACGTCGATAAAAAGAGGGAAGTGGTGAGTACACTTTTCTTCTCTGATAATTTTGACTGGTTAGTTCTATAGATGCATACCACGGTACCAACTGCCTTTCACACTTTATATCATCTGTTATCGTCAGAAATTAACGATAAAAATGACAGCGAAAAGGTTTGGTTGGTTCTTTTATATAGTTCTGTTCTATAGCAAAATGTAAAAACTAATTGAAGTTCTAGATTTGGTATCAATCTGTTGGAAATATTTAGAACAAAAGAAGTAATAGACTCGATGATTATGCTCTTTCCATGTTTGTCGTTTGTGAAACGATACGAAATTATCGTCTTAATTGATGAGGCGAAACGTAAGAATTGTGAGTCCGACTAATCCGTATCGTCCGATAAACAACTGAACATTTTTTCCACAAAAAAAGGCACAGCGAAGTCAGTGAAATTTAGGTATGAATTTGATTCAACTGGTCCACTGGATTTGACCAACTGAAAAACAGGAAACAGCTGAAGCAAATTCATGCCGGCGTCCACTGTATAAAGTTTAGTTCAAAAAAACGTTTACTGCAGAGTTTTTATCGTAAGTGTACGACGGGCCGAGAGAAGAAGGATAAAGAGTTCCGCGACAGGTGAACGATGATGTTTAATCAAATTATGTAACGCTGGTAAATATCTAAATATACCAAGAACTAAAGTTGACTGTTGCCTTGGACCTTGAGTGATTTCGTTGATTTCGTTTCGATCAATTGAATAAAACTCAAGAGGTTTGTCGATACTGAGTGAACATTTCGTCGATTTCGTTTACATCTACATCGATCGATTGAAGTAAACTCAAGGGTATCATCGATCCTGAGTGAACATTTCGTTTTTAACGTTTCGATAAATTGCATAAAGCTCAATTAGTTTCTTGACTCCTAGTGAAAATTTCGTTTTAAAACTCGAAAGGTTTCTCGACCCTGAGTGAAAATTTCGTTGATTTCGTTTTCATCATTTCGATCGATTACATAAAACTCGAGGGGTTTACAGGGCTTTCTCACTCTTTTTTCTGGGTGACTAACTTGATTCGCCGGTGATTAACCAGTTGATAAACAGATAATCGTTTTGTACATGCTTTTCAAATTCAAATTGAAACATTCATCAAAACACCATTAAACCTGTTCAGTGTTAAAGTGTATGTCCAACGCACTGACAGTGCTATGGTGTATAAGTATCTCTAAAATTCTATGGCAGTTCTAGATAATGAAAGGTACATGAAGACAACTCTTCTAGGCAATTACTCTAAATTCGGTATGTAGACATGGCAGGTATAGTAACCTTGAAACGGATAAAAAATAATTAATTGAAATACCGTCGATGTAATTTAAATAAAAAAGACGTCGAATCCACGCATATCTACGCTGGATGGAACTGTGTGGCATGCTTGTAATATGTATGTTAACTCAATACAAATCTCAAAACATTGAATTATTTTAATTAAAAATTATGAATTTTTTATCAATCAATCTCCTCGTAACAACTGGTTTCTTTTATGCAAAAAAAACCCGTGGCAACAATTCGTTTTTGCATACAAAAACAATTAGCGAATTCGCTCAACCACAATGGGTGAAAATGTTTGCTTTTGTTACGATCGGTATTTCCCATCAAAAGATGGGAAATTTCAGTGTGAAATTTGGTTATCGAAAAATTAGAATTTCATTGGAGACCGCAGAAGCGCACCACTGCTTGATATGTGTGTGAAGATAGCTCAGAACAAAATATTATACAGCCGCCTCCTGCAAAGATAAGGACCATCCTGTGTAAATACTCCTGTTTAATGAATGGAAATGTGTTTATAAATGGGTGTGCTCTTAGTTCTGTGATTTGTATACAAGCGTTTTTTGTGAACGAATCACAAATTGTTGTCACGAGTCGCTTTCAGTAATTTGTACACAACATTTATCGCTCGTAATTTTTAGAAAGTATTTTTTGATTTGTAGAGAAGAAAAGTCTGAGTACAAATCACAAGAAGCGAATCTTGACAACAATTTGGGATTTGTGCACAAATAAATCTGTGTAAAAATCACAGAAGTTAGGGCACACACATTATACTTTAACCTGTCACATAAGGCTATTCATCTGTTATCGATAACGACGACAAACATAATGACAAGCTCTGTGTAATATGGTCCTTTATGTCCTTTATATAGGAAAATTCATGTTAAACAAATGAAGTACAAGATTTGAAATCAACAGATTTGATCGATGGAAGTAATAGACCTGGTAATAATACTGGTCATGTGCTTGCCATCTGTAACAGGTTAATAGACACAGATCCATGTAGGAGTAGGAGTACTTAGTACTGCTGGCCTTCATTTTTCGTAGAAGGCGGGTTTTGTACTATTCTATTCATAACTCGTGCGACGACCTGTACGAATTTGCTCGGATGGGCAATCGTCCTAATCACAATACTAACGTCGGACACGCCTTCCTAATCTCCCCATACCATCCTAAAACGATTTAAATCTTGACCGGTATTTCTGTCTCTCACCTTTATACCTTTATCATCAATTTAGTACGATCCGTCCGACAGAAATTGGCTGCAGAAAAGCTCATGGGATCCATACAGGGCGACTGTAGTCCTAGTACACGGTTACGCATCCGGTGACGACGATACTCCTATTGTCGTACTGAAAGGCGGTAAAAAATTTCTTGTTCGGACCGGTGACGAATCGAGTGGTATATTTACAAGAAAATCTCTTTTCTTAAACCAGCATATGCAACCCAAGGCGGCTACAATTTATTCCTGGTGGAATACAGTCCATTGAGTCGGCCGCCGTGTTATGTATCGAATCTAAACAATATTCGATACATAAGTCGATGTGTTGCTGATTATTTGAATGATCTACGAAAGAAGGGTGTAGTGGTGGAAAGCTGTATCGGTCATTCGTTGGGTGCAATTATTTGCGGAGCTTTGAAAAAGTATCTTAAATTTGAGCTGAACAAAATAATCGGTAGAAGAGGAAAAGGTTCAACCGAAGCGCTAGCATCAAGTTTTAAGATTCAATTTTCAGGTCTTGATCCGGCTCTTCCACTCATCTATGGCGATCTTCGTTTGAAACGATCGAGCGCAAAATCGGTTCATGTTTTACAGACGAATGCTGGTAGTTTTGGTGATGTGGGTTCGGTGGGACATGTTAACGTATGCGTGAATGGTGGTCTAATACAACCGTATTGCGTGAAGGCGAGAAGTATAAGCAAAACATAATCAAATCAATCAACGCGGGTCAATAAATTGAATATTTGCAGAACCAAATCTGTGCAGTCACATCTGGGCAATTTGTTACATGGCACAAAGTTTATTTGAAAATCGGCCGCTCATAGCACGAAGCTGCTCAACGTATTGCCCGAGAGCCGGACTTTTTCGATTTTTTCGCAGCAATTCATCGGAAAATAATTTCAATGAAATTCGAGTGATCAACAATGTGCCACAGACGTAAATGGTGAGCAATGCACGGTTTGAAAAACTTTTAAATTTTCTGGTTTCAGGGCCTATGGAACCTACTGCCTCGATAACATTTACCCGCCATATTGTCCTAAATATTGGAAGGGGGTCGGAGATAAGCGTTGCTGTAAGTTCTCGTGATGCTATTGTGCCATGATATTGAACTTAGCTGTGGTAGAACGTCTCGAATAAAGAAAACTGCCAACTTCGACTTTCACTTTTATTTCCAACATTTCGTTCAATTTGGTAATCCTAAACCATCATCGTCCCTAAAATAAGTTATTTAACGACCTACGATCACTCATACAACCAGCGGTGGTGGATTGATATTATTTCCGAGCACTGCCTTGTCTATACAACATCTCATATCGCCGAAGGTTGAACTGTTCGACGGACAGAACGGCGGAGTAAAGTCTTTTATGCAATACGATCCAATGGCACTGAAAATAGAGTTCACATCAACGATCGATCGATCAAATTAAAAATCGAGATAAATTACTTCATCGGAGCATCATGTCCCATTGGGATCGTAGCACCAATGGTATTCCTCAGCTGATTTCTGGCTCTCCTTCCCACAATCGGTCCTGGTGGACACCGTCTATGGCATGGTTCTGCTTGAGCCAGTGAACTGTCGAAGATACTCTGTGCTAAATAGCAGACTGACCAGATGTGACTGCAGAGATTAGCGTCTGTAAGCGATAATGTGTGGTAAGTGATCTAACCGATTGAACTCATCCTTACTGTTTGTCGTCTCGCAGTACGGCTGTTTTCGGCCACCATTCATGCAGAAATCAACGTGACCAATCTTGCCACCCTCTCCATAGTATCCTGCGTTTGTGTGCAGTACTTGAACCGATTTAGCATCACCGCTGTCTAAGCGGTTCGTTACTCCGGGCTTGATTAATGGTCGTGCAGGATCGAGTCCTGTTTAGTATAATTTTCATTTCAAATGATCGTCAGTCATAGCATTAGGGATTGGGGACGCCTTACCAATTATCCTTTCAATTCTGAAATCTAAATAGTTTGATAACAGTCCGCACATGTGAGCTCCTAGAGAATGACCGACACATGTTGTCCGGGACTCTGGCAGTCCAGAATATCGTAAAAATGAAAAATATTGAGCCACACACCGTGCGACTGGTTTCAAACTGAAATTGGACTTTTCAGAAAAATTTCCCAACATCTTCCGAACTAATTATACTTATGAACGGCAGCAACATAGCACGGCGGCTTAGATAGTGCTCCCCAATCGACCAGGAAAACATTGTAGTCACCATGGGTCAGATAAGCTGCGGATGAAACGGGCATTGAGTAATTTGAGTCAAAGAGTCACTTTGAGTCACTTTACCGTCTTTCAAAACGCCGACTGGGGGAGTTTCTTCGCTTCCCGCATAGCCGTGAATGACGATGACATTTTGTTTTTGAGATTGCCATCCGCTGTTCATAAGCCAATCTTTTTGTGTTACATCCAACTAATAAAACAAATTTAGAAACGGAGTAAAATCTGTTATCGATAATGACGATAAACGCAAACAATGAGCTTTAGTATTGTGTTCTCTTGTGTGTATAGAAAAACATAAAAAATGTGACAAAACACACAAGGAGTAACGAAGCGTCTAACATGCTACGTGATACCTTTCCACATCTGTTATCGATAACGACGACAAACATAATGACAAGCTATGTGTAATATGGTCCTTTATATAGCAAAATTCATGTTAAACAAATGAAGTAGAAGATTTTAAATCAACCGATTGAAAATACTTTGATCGATGGAAGTAATAGACCCGATAATGACTGCCGCCTGTAACAGGTTAAATACCAGTATTCCTAATATACTAAGTGGTATGTGAGAGTTCGTTAAAAGTTCAAACAATAGAAAAGAGGCGAAATTTTCATTGTTTAAACAAGGCACAACCGGTAAACGGAAAGCAAAACGGCGTAAGTGAGCGAAGGCCTTAATTTAATGGGTTTTAGGCCGACGTCCTTTAACTTATCACTATACGAGATAAAGCCTGTATATCGTTATACCTTAGTTCATCACCCGAGACCTACGACTATGTATTAAATAAAGGAAAGCTATAGTAAACGTCGTTGAAATTTAGACACGATTTTGCTTCAGCTGGTCTCACACAAACATAACATCTCATACGTCTTTATACTGTTTTACTACTACTACTACTACTCGCGAGCGTGGCACTAGGGCAC
This sequence comes from Bradysia coprophila, assembly GCF_014529535.1. Lineage (NCBI taxonomy): Eukaryota > Metazoa > Arthropoda > Insecta > Diptera > Sciaridae > Bradysia > Bradysia coprophila. The sequence continues at coordinate 907,518 of NW_023503464.1, forward strand.
TAGCTCACCAATAATAACATTTGCTGGCATGAGTGGACCAGCTGAAAAACAGCTGAAGCAAATTTATGTCTAAATTTCACTGGCGTCAACTGTAAACGTTTGCAATTCAAATAATCTAATTTTAAATCTTTCGTTTTTCACTTTTTGCAGTCACGGTGCGGCTGAACGAACTTTAAATCAACATGTCGACTTCCATCTCGGTTCTTTTCATAGCTGAGTTAGGGGAGGCGTGTACTATCCAACGGCACATGTTGCAGGCGCAACCGCTGAGCCGTTTCTGAGAACTAGGAATATCGTCGCCTGGCTCCGCGGAAGTTGATGGACCAGTGTTTGAAACTGAAATCGGTAGAGGGACAAATTCTAAGAACAACCATATAAAAATTATTGCTCTCGGTCATTTGGTCGCAGAGCAATAGAAGCGGAAAGTCGAAAATTCCACCTCTTCAAGGGGTGATGCCTCCTCGACGAAGTTCTCGATCCAGCACTTTAATAGCGTTTCTGGACAAAGTTAATGTGCTCTTTAGAATGGCAATAAATTTTTTTTGAAAGTGGTCTCTTTTGGTACATTTTCAGAAAAGTCACTTTTTTGCAACCCTCGGTGAACTTTGGCTACTCCCATACCTTGCCGGTTAGAATATTTCAACACGACATACCTTGTAACAGTTAGCCTGAAGTCTAAGCTTTCCAATGATACCAAATATGCCATGTATGATTCTCAGCAAGAACTATTTATGATAAAGATTTTGCGTCGAGGTCGGGCTACTAACAAATTTAGGGTCGTTGAAAACGAAATTTGCAAATATTACAAACTAATGTCTTTCAGTTATGTCTCATCGACTTACGTGAGTTATCCGTCGTATATTATGTTCTTATTATGCCATAACAAACATAAAAATAGAAATTTCGTTTTCAATGACCCTAAATTTGCTAGTAGCCCGACCTCGACGCAAAATCTTTATCATAAATAGTTCTTGCTGAGAATCATACATGACATATTTGGCATCATTAGAAAGCTTAGACTTCAGGCTAACTGCTACAAGGTATGGCGTGTTGAAATATTCCAACCGGCAAGGTATGGGAGTAGCCAAAGTTCACCGAGGGTTGCAAAAAAGTGACTTTTCTGAAAATGTACTAAAAGAGACCACTTTCAAAAAAAAATTATTGCCATTCTAAAGAGCACATTAACTTTGTCCAGAAACGCTATTAAAGTGCTGGATCGAGAACTTCGTCGAGGAGGCATCACCCCTTGAAGAGGTGGAATTTTCGACTTTCCGCTTCTATTGCTCTGCGACCAAATGACCGAGAGCAATAATTTTTATATGGTTGTTCTTAGAATTTGTCCCTCTACCGATTTCAGTTTCAAACACTGGTCCATCAACTTCCGCGGAGCCAGGCGACGATATTCCTAGTTCTCAGAAACGGCTCAGCGGTTGCGCCTGCAACATGTGCCGTTGGATAGTACACGCCTCCCCTAACTCAGCTATGAAAAGAACCGAGATGGAAGTCGACATGTTGATTTAAAGTTCGTTCAGCCCCACCGTGCAATAGTTAGTATTCCCAGCAAAGAAATAAACGGAAATCAAAGAGTGTCGCCATTGTATGTGTAAAAGTAGGTGAGAAGCCTCGTTCGATGACACTTCGCAACAAATCGATCGTAAATTCAAATGCCAAAGACAATATGCTGATTGTGTTAGAAGTGTATCAGTACATGCGATGACAACAGAATTAGCATAACTTATTGTTCCTTGTGTTTTTCTATTAGTTTTCAATGTGAGACGAACCTTTTGTTTCAAAACAAATGAAATTTAGAGTCGACTGTATACAACAGCAACCTATAGACAGCAGAAGTAGACCGTCTTCAAAAACTGGGTTGAATAAGCAACTGGAACGTAATAATGAAATAAGAACTTCGTAAATGGATCTTTCATTATCACTACAGCAAAGCACGGTGCTTTGACTACAGTCTTTGTTGATTTCATTTTATTTTAACATTTCTTAAACGGCAAGCATAATCATCAGTACAAACATTGAATGTACTACTTCGTTTGACTTATTAATTTTCAGTGTATATGGTAGGGTGTGTCGATTTAAATTTTCTTTTTTAGTAATTCCGGATTCCGGCCTACAGCGATTCAGCATCGTACTAGCAATAATAATCAGTAAAAAGTTTTTTTTAGAAGTCAATATAAGCTTGCATCGCTACTTTTTTTTCATTTTATTTTAAAATTTCTTCAACGGCAAGCATAATCATCAGTACACATATTGAATCTATTACTTATTTTGACTTATTAACCTGTCACAGACGGCAAGCATATTAACAGTTTTACTATCTGATCTATTACTTCATTTGATAGAAGATTTTCAGAGATTTGTTTCAGAAATCTTTTACTTTATTTGTTTTGAACATGTATTTTGCTATAAAAGACCTCATCGGTCCTGAGCTTGTCGTTAATTATTGCTGTCGTTGTCGATAACAGATGACAGCTATAGCCGTATGTAACAGTCTAATTTTCAGTGGATGAATAGCGAAACTGAAACAAATTCAGAGGCTTGTTTAGAGTTGCAATTTGGCAACGGGCTGAGATGGAACAAAAATCTTCTACTTCACTAGTTTTATCAATTATGTTTCTACGTAAAACATGATTGATAATATACAATCTAGAAGAGAATTTTCTTCGGTTATCGTGAGAAAGGGTAAGGTCTCACCGGGGGTGTAATTTATAGAGCGGCAGAACGGTTACCATTTCACAATTAAATTATTTCACTTTTTCTCAGGGTCTAAATTTCGAAAAACATTTTTATATTTTCCTAAATTTTCCCACATTTTCACGAATTTTCCAACATTTTTTCTAAACCGAAAAATATTTTTTTTTGTGGAAAATTTTGGAAATTTTGGAAAATTTTGCCTGCCTTTGCTTCTTCACACTGCTTCAGAAAAAAGAAGTTTTACATTAAGTAATTACAGTTCTTCCGATGATTTTCTATTTGTAGTTAACGGATACAAAATTCTGCAAATTTTCTATAAATCGTCCGAAACGCAATGTCTTGGTATTTCAAGTAAAATAATGTTGCGCTACGTGCAATATACCGAAGCATGATGATTGTTCACTATCATGATGCAAATCTCATTTCAAAGAGATTTTCTCACAACTCAAAACCAAAATCATTATTTGCAACACAAAATGAACGACCTTGTTCTTATACCTCATACACATGACATCACAATAATTCGGAATTACCATTTACATAAACGAGCGATATAATATTTCCTAAAGATATGAACAAGAATCGTTAATTCCGAATGTTCGGACCAAAAAAATGTAGCATCGTAATCGTATAGCAATAAAACGTTTCACAAGGCTAATTTAGTTAGCATTAAAGCTTGAAATTCTAATTCTCTGGCATTTTTGATGAATATATGACGATTCGAATATTAAGAGCGAATTTTACCTCAGTCCTGCGTGGCGGATTGGTTGAGGTAAATAAAATCATTCGAATGTCTTTATCCGGACATCGGTCCCTCTCATTCCCTCGTTTCCAGTAACAGTCGTCTCGAGTTGAGTTGAATAAATTTGGTTCGCCCAGAAATAGAGCGGAAACGAAAACACCTTGACCATTTACGTCTGGATGTGTTCCGAGAAATATCACCGTTAAATAAGAAAAATTATCGACCCACGTTCGTTAATCGTTGTTTTCATTTCACTTACAGTTGCACAAGTTGAGGAAAATTGTTGCAAACAGAGAAAGTGTTAGATGATGCATTTCAAATTTTTTGATCTTCTATGTATCACGTCAATAAAGATAACTTCGAATAAAAATTCAGACAAATTTCATAACTTTCAATATTTATGTTAAACAACCGAAACACACACTTTTTCTTATACCAAGTAAGACAAAACTTGTGCACTTGTTACTTGTAATACCGTGTACAACGAAAAATTTACTTTTAACGACTGAACAACGATGACATAATGTATCGCATAATGTCCAGCATACGAATAAAATTCAACGACAAACCGCGTTCGATTCAAAGACTCTAATAATAAAAAGTTCTCTCATGAAAAAAAAACCATTGCAAAATATTAAATTCGGTTTTTAAAATGGGAAAAATGGGATATTCACAATGGAAAAGATTTCATGTTTTCTCAATGGAAACTATTCATGTGAACAATCTTTTCATTGCTTCTACTTATGTTGTATCCCTCGTAAGAAAATACATAAAACTGAAACTGTTGCATTCATAACAAAAAAATTGAATGAGGAAAACGTATAACTTCAGGCGTAAAAATATTGTCGAACTGTACAGTCATTGTGAACTCACCATCAACGATGCAATAGGTATTTGAAAGACAGAGTTTATAGTTTCTACACACGTACTGTCTACCTAAATATAAGAATAATTAACGATATTATATGGTTCGGTTAATGACATGGAACCATGTGAATATGTCGACGGTTTTCTATCTTTAAATTTTGCCCGACCAAAAACTGTAAGGGAACTCCAGGAAGGCGGAAAACTTTCCAGATTGGTTGGGCACCTCGTTGCGTTCTTTAGTCCGAAAATTTTTAGAATATGAAGTGTCCTGGTGCAATCACATAAAAGTTAGGTGTCCACCTATTTAAAACCTTTTGTTTCTCAAGATTCGAAATGCTATCAGATTTTTGAACTACGAGTAGCTGAAAATAAGACAAGAGAGACTTGGCAACATATCCAGCTAGTAATCTTCCTCTTTTCTCGTACTGACGTTCTGGTAAATAAATCTGGATCAAGTTTGGCAAATCTCACTAAGTTTCTCTATAAGCGAAACATTTCCTTTGTTAGAAAAACGAAGGAGAGAATCGAGGTTCGTGTATGAGTCTGTCTGTGAAAAGTGAGTGAAATGGGCATTGAAATCTTTCGATTTTGCTTTCTCAAGAAAATTTTTCTTTCTAAATAGTGGGTTTACAGACTTCCCTCCCCCGCTACTCTCGAAAACTGACTGGATGTCAGTTTGGCACCTGAACTTTGACAACCACAATAGATTTCTCCTTAATCAGGAAATTGGTGCGAGTGTTTTCCATTTCCATTGAAGAAACCAAAAATTGGAAATGTGTACAAACTCGTAGGATCTTTTCCGAAAAAGTGGAGGGCGGGAATGAAATGCGAACTCGATGTTGAGTGTTTTGTATAGAAATTAAATGTTTTCCTTTGTCAGTTTTTGAGTTGTTTGGAAAACACTCTACATCGAGTTCGCTCCGCATTCCAAAATTATGAAGATGTCAAACAAAATGTATGGACGCGATCACGGCAGAATAAAGTAAACGTTTCAAAAATGAATCGCTCGTGCCTGGTTTATTTTCTTCTGCCGTGACGCGAGATTCCTAGCCTCGTGTATGAATGTCGCATTGTGGGAGATTCTTCTTTTCACTACAAAAATTCCTAGCAGCCAAAGTGTTAGTTGTCAAAGTTAAGTAAATTTCATTAAATTAGTAATTAGTAATCCCTTGTAAATTCGTAATTGACACCAATAGTCACTATAGATCATTGTCAATGTCGTTTGAGACGTCAAATAAGCGCTGTCATTTTCACAAAGCTAACAACAATATTAAAAAAATTTATATGAAGCTGTCATTGTTTGAGGTTAGCTTTGTGAAATTGACAACTTATTTGACACTATTTTAGAGAGAAGTACCGCTTTTTGACACTGATCTATATACATATAAAGCTTTCAAAAATGGCAAACGTATCGCGATATATTCATAAAATCTGTTACTTCTTTGGCTTTGGTTTGTTTTTTTTTACAAAAATCTTTTACTTCATTTGTATTGTTATAAAGTACGTTCGGCTATATAATGAGGCACCAGTCAGAGCTAAAGCCTTATTTTTGTCATCGATGTCGATAACAGATGACTCTCTCAAAGAATACGATTCGACTTGAAGCAGGCGATCTGTGTGACCTCCTGAAAGTTACAGTTAAGTATACAACTAGCTGGTGAAGTGAAATTCTCATACAATTTTTCATGCGAGCTGAAAATTTTGACTCATGGTCCATACATTTTGTGTCAAAATTTCATTCCACCGGCTAGTTATATTGGGAAAGAACAGATGAAGGGAAAAAATCATCTCGGATGCAAGTTGCACGGCTCACCTTTGGCTCTACTTGCACCTTCTCGTACTCGGTACGAGATTTGGCCATTTTTCGTTTCGAGATGACAATGTAATATATATAGTTAGTGCGTGACATCATGTTTACAACTCTCATCCTCCTTCGCCACTTTCCATACTCCAAAATCGAAATCTTTCTGTTTTCATTACAAATAAATGAAAAATTATTTTCAAAATTTTGCGCGCATATTTTTCGTACAAGTGTCTGTCAAAACGTGCATCAGTCAACCCCATTTTTTATTTTACGTAAACGTATCAAACGTATCGACGAATTGTCATTCTATTACTAGTTGAACAAAATACAGACAGCGCAGTAGGCAAGTGAAATCCATGAAGTTTATTCAGAGAAACACAGAAAAATGTCGAATTTTAATCGGAAATTCTGAGTTATTAATGCTGGATTGTAGTGAATGATATTAAAGTGACACAGACAGTATACATAGTGGAACAGTGAAAAATCGGCATTTCAAAGAAACGGTCGCTTTTGTGTGTTGTTGTGTGATATTCCAAACAGTGCAAGGATCGTCGATACAATGTCCTTTTTCGCTGCTATATTCGACTCTCTACTAATCACTCCGATACTTACTATTTTAAGTATAATCTTTTTGGCATCGCTGGGCAAATCATTTGGCGTACGTCGGTTTTACATCAAAGTTTTGCTGAAAATATTCGAGGTAAATAAGTGCAATTTTGAACATGAATTTCTAAATCGAATTTTAATCGGAAAATAACACACACGAGTCTCTGTTATCTGTGCTCGCATCATGATCCGCTTTTTCCTCTATATATTGAGTTTTTCAAATTTTGTTTTTTTTTGTTTCTCTAATTTACCTTAATCAAGTTCAATGTGACTGTTCACGATGATAATTTTAAATTGATTAGATTTTGATAAATTTCGAAACGAAAAATTGATGTTCGTTTTGCGTAATCACTTGGAATATTGTTGCTTTGCAATAATATTTCAGCGCAGACTGTACAACTAGCTGTAAAACATATTTAACTGGCTTTTCAAGCACCTGGAGCGTCTCTGATATTCATTCGGATTTGATAGATTTCTGAATGAGTTGCAATTGATGCTCAGTCTCATGCGAAGAAAAAAGAAAACTTTAACCAAAAACGTATTCTACAATGCCAACCAGTCAATTCATACGCTCCATATGAAAACACATTGCACGATGTACGTATATATATATATCCGTCACATCCATATATATACACACTGACGACCTATCCTAATAAAATGACTGAACCGCGCCACAAGATATATAGGGGTGAGAGTCTGTCCGACTGAATAAATATTATGTGTGTCATGTCATATACACGCATCTTGTGGGTCTGGTTGACATGTTATTACGAATACATTATGAATCCAAAAAAATGATTCATCATTCGTCTATTACGACGATGAAATGCATTTGTGAAATTTCAATAAATTGCGTCTTATGTTAGTGATGTCGATCGTCAATCGGTTTCTCCTTAGTGAAAGTTTGCTAACAATTTTTGCAAAAGCACGACAGAGTAAAGTAGACAAGGCAGGAGCGGTTCATTTTTAAAACGTCAAATAAGTGACTCAAATGCTCTAGAACACTGTCAAAAATTGAATTAACTTTATTCGCGAAAAATAAGGCTTCAGGTCCCTAGTTCAATCAAGCGCTCCTCCATGGTTTATTTTACTCTGCCGTGTTTAAGAGGTTCCGAGCGTACGCTGAAATTGTAGCCTACATTTCTGCGTTTCGAAATTTTTGATCGCTGATATCTTTTAACAGGAGCCCTTTTTGAAAAATGTACGACCACATTTTCGAGTAAAAATATGTCAGCTTTGAATAAAAAATAAAATTGTCTGTGAAAGTTTCATGTGCTTTGAGAAAACTGTACCGATGCCCCAAATTTGCATCAAAGGTACACTTTTCTCAAAGCACATGGAACTTTCACAGACAATTTTATTTTTTATTCAAAGCTGACATATTTTTACTCGAAAATGTGGTCGTACATTTTTCAAAAAGGGCTCCCGTTAAAAGATATCAGCGATCAAAAATTTCGAAACGCAGAAATGTAGGCTACAATTTCAGCGTACGCTCGGAAGCTCTTAAGACCAAGTATACAGTCAGCAGGTGAAATGTAATTTTGACATAAAATATATGGGTCATCTGTCAAAAATTTTCAGTTCGCGTTGGATAATGTACTAGACTTTCATTTCATAATTCGTGAAAAATGTCTGAAAAATGCTCGAAAAATAGACCAACGCAAAATGATTGAAGATTGAAGTATATGAACCATCTGTCAAATTTATTTTACACAAAATGTGAACCTGATGTAAACGCTCGCTTTTCAGACGTATTTCATGCATTTTGCTTCGAAGGTGAAACAAACTTCGAAAAAGAGGCCAGTATTTGGACTTTCCCTGTTTACTCCCGTAACTTTTTTGATAGACCCGGGATATCCCCGAGTTTTCATGACTTCGGGACTTTTTTAACGTTAGATGGGCGGAGGTAATGCCATTCAGACGGTCGGTCTAGCACATTAGTTCGATGCTCTTTTTTTTAAACTAGCCGTTTTACTATGGTAAAACACGCACGGAAGCCTCTGTTTGGGCCCATTGTGCTATGGTTTTGTTAGTGTGATTGCTGTTTGTACTAGCAATGTAGTTTGAGATGTCCTTTGGATGAGGATTGTCTTACCTGACGATATAATTGCCTAAGTACTTTAGCCTTTTCATGATGAAAGTTGGGCAGTGACAGATTTATTGTTCGGTTGTGTCAGTGTGATGGCCACACAGATCGCATCCTGGGTCCTTTCGTTTTCCAATTGCAATTTTGTTGTTTTTGATAGAAAGCGAGCGATGGTGTTTATATCGAACTTTCGTGCCACCGCACATCTGATCCGGTAATATATGGCATTACCTCCGCCCATTATATACCTTGACCTTTTCTTAACTTTCCGTGACGTCACTTTCAGTGACTTTTCTTTACTTTTTGTGATTTTTCGTGACTCCGTATTTTTCCGGAACTTAACTTTCTTTGACTTTTCGACCTTCCGGTTCGATTTGTGACTTTTTCTGACACTAGGCCAAGACTTTCCGGAGCTGTTTGCTTCGTTTTGCTAGGCCCATGATCTGTGCACATACTAGCCCTAAATAAACTAACCGGCGCACATATCTAATCATAATGAATCAAAATCAGAACTGAGACGGTGGAGTGATTTTGGCTTCGAAATCTACTGAAGTATAAGTCTCAAGACCCTCTGTTGGAATTTTTTTTTCGTAAAATGTCAGGATTTGACACATTTCCAAGCTTATATAGCTTCTTAAGGTGGCAGCAAATATGGAGAAGCAAATGGGAATGAATAGAACTTTCGAGTGAAGCGTCAATAAGCAATTTCTATGGAATTTCGTCAGTGTTGAAATAGGCTCCCAACATTCATTACGCTCACCAAATTCACCCGATAGTTGGCTCCGGTAATTTATATGATCTGTTGAAGCTTTTCATTATACCTTCCTTCATGGATTACATTCTTTGTCATAAGAGAGTCATTGTTCCTAATTTATACAAATGATAGTCTACCGACTTCAGTGTTTTCGCTTGGCAGCGCATTATACCTCCAAACTCTGTATGAACTTAACTGTGAAACGCTTTGCTGACTCTCAAATATGAGAATTGTGTACACGTACAATTTACTCTCTACACTATTAACCTACACATTTGACATTGTGAATTTTCTATTCGGAATAATAATTTCTAAATCAATTTAAATCAACGTTTGCATATCGTTTTGCATAGTATAAGAAGAATAAAAAAAATGGTTTTATTAATAGCAAACGGAGTTAAGTTCAAAACAATTGATAAAAGTTCTCTGTCGTAAATCAATTTTCTCGTAAACGTTAAGATATTCGCGACATTTATGACTGTAAGGAACACGTAGACTTATGCACTGCACGATAAAAAACTACCTGGGAAACTGGGGTCATTAAAGTAGTACACACGTTCTCACATCGCTTTTTAACTTAAAGATCAATTGAGGAAGATCATATTTAAGACCTTCGATAGTTCTACGTCGGAAACATAATCAAATCTCACAATAAAAATGAAAAATTTAATTGAGTCAGCTGTATAAACACAAGTTGTTCAGAAGATTACCTATCATATCTCTACCTCTAAACGTCGCACTGAATTGTGAGATTTAATCAAGCAAATTTGTACGGTTCTCAACTGTGTGGTTGCTTCTATTCTTCTACGTTTAGAATATCGCTTTTCGGATGGATTGAGCAGGGGAAATGCATAATGAATGCTGAGTCATTATTGTTTCAAGGTTCCGGAAACTAAACTCATTACAAATGTCTTCCTTGCAAGAGAACTTTCACATCTACTTCCTGTCCATCTACTACCTGTAAGAAATCATTGGTTCGTCCCTCACCGTTTACGATATAATCTTCATTGCACATATCTCACACTTGTCCTGGACTTGCGTCAATTGTTTCATAGTTGTTCTCACGCAAATGACAAGATGAAGCAATGCAATCGTTAGAGATCCGATGCCATAGCCATTGGAGTCGTTTACAAACGTCATTTTACAGATTTTTCGACACCTTCCCCTTCTCTTGTCACGCGAAAAGTGTCAAAATTAACCCAGATGTGTAAGAACAGTTAAGTTTTCTCAAGCAACCCCTTCTTCCAACTGCATGGCGTTATTTGACAACAGTCCCATTTTACTATTTTGTTAAGTCAGTTTAAGTGGAATGAAATTCGAGAAAATGAAAGGATGAATCATTAGCAGTCGACTAACTATTTATGTTGACATTCAGCGCCGACAGTATGTTGAAACTTGAAATGTTACTTTAGACCCGAATTACTTATCGGATTAGTCGACACGATACTTTGACCGAGTAAATTTATGATTTTCGTTACCTTATCATTCCGTCATTGAATTGAAAGTACACTTGACGAACTGTGTACTCATTTCGAGTTTTGATAATGTCTGCGGTCTCATTTTCTCAATTGAATTCAATTAATGAGAAAATTTGAAATTTACTTTCAAATTCAAGGTGAGACTGTGGTCAGTCACGTTACACAAATTCAGAACAGAATTTGCTGAACGCCTTCGACAGAACATTAAAAATGCAAACAATGCCAGTGACTAACAGTGTACGATTGCGTCATTGTCTGTTGAAAGAAATGTAATTTTCATTTATGCACAAATTCACATTAAATCCAACCAGTCGACAAAAACAAAACCCGATTTCAGTTTTAATTCACCGATAACGATTACACACAGAAATCGTCGTTGACAATAAACGCAAACAATGAATGTTGTGAGCATTTTTATGTGGTGTTGTTAGACGAAAATGTGAAACTGAAAGCAGTAGGTACCTGTCTATCAAATGGATCAGCGAGATTACATGCTTTTCGGGTCCAATGTATTCTTGTTTTGGAAGATGATCTATTAAACAATGTATTTAACTACAATCAACGTACAAAGGTACAAAGGGTAAGACACGCGCCGGTGTCTGCTTGCCAAAAAGCGAAAAAAGGAGTCAAGAGGTCAGACACTTAGTTCATGATTCGACCTTCGTTCATTTTTTTCTCGATTATCTGCTTCACGTTACTGTGCTATTATTCCTTCCGGTTGGAATTGAGAAATTTGTTGTTCACGTTTAAATAATTTTTAATGGAAATCTTTTCGAAAAATATTCACTTGTTCACCACAGAGGGGAAAAAAGTTGTAAATTCCATTTTGAGGTAACAATTCACACTAAAAATCCAATTTTTTCTCGAGGTAAACATATACTTTTCACAAGAAAGGCTTTCGAAGTTTAAGATGGGGAAATTGCATTTTCTCTGGTGACTTGTAGCCCTCTCTTCGCTCTCTTTTTTCCCTCGTTACTGTGTTTTTATATGTGCGGTGTGACTAACCTTTGTTTCTCCACTCAAATAGCTATGAGAATGTGATGTTCCGTTGACACTTCGTCTGATGACAGTTCGTGGTAGAAAATTTATATTTTCTCCCTTCTTATTTTGACAGTGCAGAAATAGTTATTTACATGAGAAAAGCTAAAAAGTTAAAAAGTAGAGTTTTCGCGTGAATTTTTTTGATCTGAGGTGAAGCCGAATTCCATTAACACATGAAAATTAGACTTTTATACTTTTATCCCGAGTTTTGTAATGTAATTTTGACCCGCAAGCATGTAAATCGACATTTTCTATCCCGAACTGTCACCATTATTTTTGACAAAATTGTGTAACTGTTAACTCCAACTCGAGAGATTCGCGGCCATCGCTCCGCTCTAACCGCAATTTTCCTTTTCTTTCTTCACTGTAAACAAATAACTATTTCTAATCGCACAAAATTTACAATCTTTTTAAAATCTACCAGGATGTTCATAGTAGATTAAGTCCACTTCAGGTCGGTGTTGTAACCTTGTCATAAAAATTTGGAAGCACGGACATAATCTATTATTATGATCTACATCGTGCATGCACATGCACAACTAGCATGTGGAGAGATTAAGTGACCATCCGCATCGATTTCCAACGTAGAACGTATTTTACGTGTTTCAGCGATGTGAATGCAGTATTTGTAAGAGCAAAGCCAATGTAAATACGAGTATTTCCATTGTTAAATCGTAAACGCTTTCACTTCAGCGACAGAAGTTTGTAAATTCTATGTTTAAGAAACGAGAAACAACTAGAGTGCCATATGGTATAGTCATTATATCTCTTACTTCTGCTGTCGAAGCATCGTCTGTTGTTTGATACAAAATCTCCTAGAACATTTGTTTAATATTCATAAATTTTACTATAACCGTAGGTCTTCACTTTTTTTGTCGTTGCTGTCGATAACAGATGATTAGCCGTATCCAGCAATTTTAAGATCTAACTGCTCTGGCTTGCAGAAGTATTTTATACAAATTTTGGAAAATATTTTTGTCGTAGAAGGAATTTCATGTGAAACCTTAATGGCGCAATAAAACTTTGCTTTTTAAAAGCTATAGAAAATCGAATTTTAATAAATTTAAGTCCATGCGAGATACCCGGGAACTTTAGAAATATTGCTATTCATCGCAGCGACTGTGAATTGATATCATTGTTATGATGGCCTCATGATGTAGTGTATTTGTTATGCAGATGCAGACTAACATCAATGTTTGCCACTAATTCGGTCAAGCTGTAAATTTTTGCATTTTATTTGCTCACTTTTCAAATTATTCAAATTTTTTTTTTATGAAAACAAAATCCAAGCAAATTAATTCCGAAACAAGTTTTCAACTAATGTACACCAGCATCACAAATACCTTGCATTTAGCGCTTAAACAAAATGAAATTGAATCAAATCGTTGAAGGAAAAAAAATATGAAAATCAATTGAGATTAACTACCTTGAATGTACACAAGCACCCGATTACACAATCGTGCCGTACTTTATAAATCGTTGATGTCTGTATCTATGTCAGTATATCGAGCTATAGTATCGACTTGTGCTTAAGTGCTTAATTCGTAAGGTAATCAATTATAAGAGTTTAACACTTCGGTTTGGTGGCGAGTTGTTCAGATGTTTAAAAGTTTGTTGAGTAAGAAGCGCTAATTCAACCACTGCAACGTAAATCATTTTTGAGTGCTGAAAGTTAAATTAACTGTAAAAAAAGCAGCAAGGGGACAATTCGTTTTGTCATATAAAATTATCGAATCTTTCACTTCTTTTGCCCATTAGTACAGTAGTTCATTCATATGTGGAAAAATTTGCTTTTCTTCGGTGGGTAGAGTTGTAGAAGGCGCGTCATATAATCCCCCTTCGAAGACAAACAAATTATCCCACATTTGCTCTACAAAATCTCCTACTTAATTTGTTCCAACTTACAATTTTTGTATACAATAGACCACAGACCACATTAGTTGGAGGTGTTGGTTTTATGTTAATGTAAAATCCTCTGCTGACTGAAAATCGGCAACAGTACGAAATGATCCAGGCTCAATTTTGGTGGAATTTTCTAGTAATCGTATCGCATTGGTAACCTAAAGTTCACTCAAGCTTCACAATTTAGGTACTTGCAGTGTGTTTGGTGATGGAATTTGTGTGCATACACCTAGCCTACATTTAGGCGAGATAGCACTTACGCGACTAACGTTCCTCCGAAAGAATTTGCATTATTTGAGGCGTGGTTCTGAAATCACTTTAGTGCGTCAAACAAATCCAATCAAATTTCAGTTTCCCGCTGCGTTCTTACGAAAAAAAATAAATATTTCTTTTCGTTTGGTCGAATCAGTCGAAGCTTATCACTACACTTGTTTTGTTTATTCAGAGATTAACTCAAATTGAATTCTTATCTGAACGTATAAAATGTTCGATTAGATAACCGTTGTCCAGCACTGCCACGTGTGCTATCTAATCTCTAAACGAAAATAATCTTTTCCCATTTGACAGTATATTTACCCCCTTTTTCTCAATTCCAGTATGGCAGACAAAACATCGAAAATTTTCGAAACTCCACACGCATCAATTTTAACATCAGCGGCAGTTCGGAAAATGAATCGCTGCCACTGTCACCCCATCATGAGGACGATTGTGATCCGAATTTGAAAGAACAAACCGTCACACAGAATGGCAAATGTGTGCAGGCACAGGCGAATGGAAATGGATTGAGTGGAAATACGGTCATTAGTCGAGACACGTTGATATTGTTGCCGGAAGGGGAATCAGTTTCGAATGGAAAAATCAAACAACAAACAACCGATTCGAACGAAGTTAAAGACGACATACAGCAGGTATGGTTAACAGTATATTGCGCGCTTTTATCATCAAAAATACAACCGCGAACGGTTAGTCGATTGTCTGCTGTTTTATTTAAAATTTTGTTTTATCGGTTCATCACGAAACATCGTAACACAACTTTGAGTTTATCTTGAAGAGTGACCTATCCTTGTGCCGTCTTAACTACAAGGGGTCTTTCGATGTTTGTTTACTCAATTATTTTTTTTTTGCATTTCATGCGATAACGTTTAGGTGTCTTCGACTCTTGTTGTATCAAATGCAAAAATTTTCAAGAAATTTATTTCGATTGAGCCAATTGGTTCATTGATAGCTAGTCTGGTAGTAAATGGTTGTGGGAGATTACATTTTTATGCGTGACATTGTTCAGAGGAATTTTTATTTTGAAAGATAGTCTGGCTCCGACGAGGTTGGTTGATTGAAATCCCCCCGGCCCAAATGCTATATATGATCATCAGAAATTCAAGAATTTCAAGATCTTTCGAGGAATTCAAGAATTTACATTCTTGAAGCTCTTAAAATTCCTAAAAATCTTTGGGATCCCTTAAAGTTTCTGGATTTCTTCAAATTTACTGATATTTTTGGAATTCCTGAAATTCTTGGAGTCTCTGAAATTTTTGAAGCTCTTAAATATCCCTGAAATTCTTGAAGCTCTTAAATATCCCTGAAAAGACTGGACCGTAAATATTTCAATTGCTGTATGATGCAATCTAAGAGACCGATCAAGTCAAGCGCGGATGGATTCCACGTTCACCATTTCTTTGTTCACATTTTTCTGACTTCCTTCCATTCCACAGGACGATCAGACATTCGAATTTGATCTATCCAATTGTCTTGACTACGTCAAAGCTGGTGTGGAGGCCATCATTGAGGACGAAGTCACATCCCGATTCGAAGCGGAAGAACTAAAAAATTGGAATCTTCTCACAAGGACAAACCGATACTATGAGTTCATATCCTGGCGCCTATCGTTCATTTGGTTCTGCGGATTCTTCATTCGATACTTCGTGCTGATGCCAACACGAGTGTTTGTGTGTTTCGTTGGGGTGAGTATTTGTTTTCCATAGCCGGAATGTTCGCTGACGTGTTTGAGAGTAAAAGAACTAATCGCGTTGGACGTTGACCGCTCTGCTATTTAATTCGTTCGTATTCCAATGCGAACGAATTATCTCGTTTGGAAATATCATTTTTCCCGAATCCCATTTAGGTAGCATGGATGATTGTTACTCAAGCACTCGTTGGAATGATACCGATGGAAGAGGCCCGTCGCTATTTCAATGACATAGCATTCAAAATAGCCTTCCGCATTGTTTGTCGGTCATTGTCAGCCGTTGTGACAATCCATAACAAGGAATATCGGCCGAAGAACTGTGGATTTTGTGTGGCCAATCACACAACGCCAATCGACATTGCCATTTTGTCAACAGATTGCTCATTTTCTCTGGTGAGACTAAGTATTAAAGCGAAAAGAAAACTAAGGTCGTGTGTGCCCGTTCATGGTGAAAGTATAGTGCAGATATGTGTAGAGTTAGTTTGCTTTACTGTTTGCATTGTTTCACGGTCTAGATGTTAAGAACACAATGAATTCATGTCAAACAACCGGCGCGGCGGATAAATTATAGCCAGAGGATAGTTAACATCGGGATCAATTCGTACGTGTTATCATTGCATTGGACAATTAATATGGTCGTTCAAATGTCGGACTAACCCCTCTCACGGTTGTCAACGTTTTTCTTTCAAAAATCCCTAATCCCTTCCCGAATTGGTTGAACTCCACTCCTCTCAAACACAGACGGGTTCCATTGTATTACAATTTGATGTTGAAATTCACTCATCCAACCACACAAATCAATAATCAGGTATGGTGGCTAACACTTTGTACGGCACTAGTTGGATTTATGCCGGAAGGTGAAAATAAGCGTTGGATGGTGCAGAAAGTGTCCGTACAATGTTTCGGGGTATTATCTAGTGCACTGTCAGCCGTCATTAATTATCATGACATTGAAAATCGGCCATCCGGCAGTGGAATATGCGTAGCGAATCATACCAGTCCCATTGATGTGTTGGTATTGATGTGTGATTATTGTTATTCATTGGTGAGTAAAATCGATTTTGTGTTCTTTGTGGTGAATTCAATTTGACGTTTTTCTTTTCCTCATCGAATAACTTTGTAGCTGTGTGAATAACCCGAGTTCTGAATTCTTCTTCTTTTTTTAATTTTGTAGCATTTCTAACACATTAATAATGGTGCCCATTGTAGTAGTACATTGTAAGCATGAAGCTACTAATTTATTTTAATTTTATTTTTTGTATTTGTACGATCTATATCAATCAAAGCCCATTTACGAGAGTTAAAATTCGTGAAAATTCTTGAAATTCTCAAATGAAATTTTCGAGAATCTTCCTCAAACAAGAATTTTAATCTTCGTTAAATAGGCTCTGCATCTAAAACTGAAAACACACGAGAAATTTTGAGTTGTTGAGATCGACAATTATGCTGCTTTTTGCTTTATGCTACAACTGTCGACCTCAGTAACTTAATATTGCTCGTGTGTTTTCGATCTAATGCAATTTTCTTAGGCCGAAAACACACGAACAATTTTGCGTTGATAGGATCGGAATCTATGCTGCATTTTTCATTGTTTAGCCTATGGTGAATATCGAATTACAATGGAAAACACAGCATAATTGTCTATTCCATCTGCGCAAAATTGCTCGTGTGTTTTCAGCCTTAACGGCTTAATAATATCGCTGAAATATTTTTAATTGAAACTTTTTCCATTAGCTGCCATAACAGTTTTGTAGTCCGTAGCTTACAGCTTGTTCATAAGAATGCCATCGAGTAAATTTTTAGAGGTCAACAACAAAACGTGGAGGAGAGGTCAGGATTTCAAGTAGACTTATCAGAAAGACTAAAAAACAAAGTGCTAATGCGACAAAACTTGCTAGAAATGAATTTTATTTATTGAACAAATTATAGTTAGAAGTTCGTTAGAAGGTCTGGAAAAGCCTGTCGCCATGTCGCCAAGACTCTATACTGTTGGAGATGTAACGTCAGTCACCATTTTATTAGATCCGCGGCGACGACGCGTGGTGATATTTTTGTATAACATTCTGGTGTCACCCGCACATCTAGATTTATACGCTACATTCCCAACAGTAAAAAGTCTTGCTATAACATTTTGTGGTTCCCGAGATTCCTTTGTTTCTCGAGAACTCGGAATTGTCCTCAAGATGCGCGGTGATGACCAACTATTCGAGCAAAGTAATTGACCTCCTAGGTTAGGGTGATATTTTGTATAAAGTGCTGGTGTCAACCGCGAATTTCTTGTGGTTCTCGGAACTCTTGTGGTTGTCAAGATTACTGTGGCTCTCGAGGTTCTTGTGGTTCTTGAGGTCCCTGTGTTTCTAAAGATTCCTGTGTTTCTCGAGATTAACGTGATTCCCGAGATTCCTGTCGTTCTCAACAACTCGAGTTTTCAGTGGTTCTCTCGAACTGGAGATTGCCCAGATTCCTGTGTTTCTCTAGACAACTATGGTTCTCGAGATTCATGTGATTCTCTGACTCCATCCGTACGATTTCTCGAATGACTTAGTGATTCTCTCTATTTTGTGACACGATTTTCTGGAGTCACTTACCCCTAGAACCAGACATTAATCAAACTTAAAACAATTTACTGGGGTCCCCATGATCCTGAGCTTAGATTTAAAGAACAACAATGCATCTACCTCCAAATATGACGCTGAAATTATTCTGTTCTTCGGCATGTTTCATGTTTTACATTTGACATCCAAACAATATTTGAAATCTAACCCTCTCTTTCGTTGGCTTTTTCCAGGGACTATTTTTAAGAAAATGTTTTCTTGAATTATCCCAAATTTTCACATATTTTCCTTAGATTTTGGGAATATCTTGTAAAAATGTAAGAAAATGTTTTCCCAAAAGTAGTCCCAGATTTTTGCTTTTTTTGCCTTTATAACCTGTTATTGCTTATATAATAAGTATTTCGCTGAACTAGCTAACGCCAAATTTGTCAACTGAACCAAAGAACAGCTTTTGCTTAATTATCTTCTTTTGTTTGTTATCGAAAAGCTGGCTGGTGGAGTAACTGCAAATGATCCAATTTCATTAACTAAATTCAAATTCAATCAAATCCAAATTTAGATCGGTCAACGACACGGCGGATTTTTAGGCGTACTACAAAGGGCGTTAGCCAGAGCCTCACCGCACATTTGGTTTGAACGTGCCGAAGCAAAGGATCGACTTGCCGTAGCGCAACGTCTGCGACAACATGTATCCGATCCGACAAATCCACCGATTCTAATTTTCCCCGAAGGCACATGCATCAACAACACATCCGTGATGCAATTCAAGAAAGGCAGCTTTGAAGTGGGAGGTGTCATTTATCCCGTTGCTATCAAGTAAGTTGGCAGCACATTTTTTTTCGGTTGAAAAAATTGATTAATTTCGCCGTTCGTCACAACAGATACGATCCACGATTCGGCGATCCATTTTGGAACAGTTCCAAATACTCAATGATGCAGTACCTGTTCCTAATGATGACATCATGGGCAATTGTGTGCGATGTGTGGTATCTGCCGCCGATGTACCGTCAAGAAGGCGAATCGGCCATTGTGTTCGCGAATCGTGTCAAAAGTGTTATTGCCAAGCAGGGCGGTCTCATCGATCTGGTGTGGGATGGCAATTTGAAGCGAAACAAACCGAAAGAGTCGTGGAAGGAGAAACAACAGGAAGAGTTTAGTAAACGGTTAAAAGGTGAATAGATGGAAATGGTGGAACAAGAATGTGGGGGATGCTAGTTGGGCCGAGGAAGACTTTTTTGTAAATTATAATGAAGGGTGTACAGTTCGGACAGAGACAATAACGTGTGATAATTTTGATGGAAAGTGAAATTATTTTTGTTATAAAATAAGAGAACCAAAAAAAGGAAGAAAAAATCGGAGCAAAACGAAACAGGCAATTAAGCAAGCTAACGAGTGTAAGCGTGGTGTGTTAACTCAGTTTTAAGTGACCGGGGGCAGCTTCTTTTGTGCGGAAAGAGGACGGTAATTATTTTAAAAAATGTTTTTTTTTGTGAGTGTCATACACTGCTGTAAATATAAATTTATCTTAAAATGTAAGAACTCAAACCCAGGATGATACTATTTATTAGCTTATTACATTACAAGATAACGAGATGCCACGATTGTATATATAAAAATAATAAATAAATGTAAACGGAGTAGCAGGAGTGAGATGATGATTCAGTCAGTATGATATAATGAGAAAAAATCATTAAAAGGGATGCGCGCGTATATACTGATGATGATACAGGTACTTAACATAATAATTCCAAAGCAATTTGTATCCAAATTCTCTCTTCTTTTTTTCCGGTCGATCACAGAACGTCTAATTCACCAAAACTGATTTCTGTGTTGTAGTATTTTCGAATTTTTACTGTTGTGTAGTTACCACAAACATAAATGTTTTTTGATTTCATTTTTTACTTGGAGAAAATAAAAAATATTTATGATTATACAGATGAGCTGCGGGTGTTTTTTTGTTGTTGTCATATTTTGTCGGTGCAACGCCGTCTTTACAGTCTCACATTTGTCCTTCAAATTAAGAGCAATGAACCCTCTACAAATTTGTAGCCTACATTTTAGCGGAAATATTTCGAAACGCACAAATGTAGGCTACAATTTCAAGTCAAGTCACAAATGTAGGCTATAATTTCAGCGTACTAGTGTAACCTTTTAATGGTTTTACTTAAAAAAAAAAGATTTTGATTCAAAGAAATCATCAAAAAACGAATAATTTTCCGCACAAATTTGAGCCACAAATTTGCAGAGGGTTCATTGTTCTTAGACCAAAAATAAGTTCACAAAATACGATCCTTCCATAGAATAAAGGTAATTTTCACTTTTCTCAGAGCTGGTCAAACAACTACAACCAAATGTATTTTCTGTTGAAAGCTAACACATTCGTTGCGGTGGTACATTTTTGAAATAGGATTTAGATGGAAAGATATCATCAAAAATTAAATACGAGACACGCAAATGTAGGCTACAATTTTAGCTAAGTACCGGTGCCTCTTAAGTTATCGTAGATCTTGCGACAAACACAATGTAGACTTGAAAGACAATGGAATTTCATTGTATTGGTTCATAGATGTTCGGTATGCCGTGCTACGGTATTAACCTTTTTTCACTCCTAAGGTAATGAGAAATAGTTATTTGTTCATCGAGAGGGACGAAAACATTCGAGGATGTCACCAGAGAAAATGCAATTTCCAACTTTTTTCCTGAAGTCAACACAAAATTTTTCACAAAAAACGCTACTGAAGTTTCAGCTGATGTGAGAAAATTAGTATTTTTCGCCTGAATTGTAAAAAGGATATTGTGTTGACGCTTTGTTTGATGACAATTCGAGGGAGAAAATATTTATTTTCTCTCTTCTTGCTGTAGAGACAATAGACATTTACATGCTGTATGCTATTGATTGCATAAGGGTCGAAAATGGCTAATTACATTGCTAGTAAAAACAAGAGAATTCGTTTGGGAAATCGCAGCATGAAAATCACATTTCACATTTCGTCTGACTGTTGACCTCGGATCCGCCTCATCACACGATTTTCAGCAAATTAATTTATCCTCCGAACTGTTTTGAAAAATGGTATGACAAATTGATGTTATAACACACGGTGTGGTTGAATGGAGTTTTATTAAACATGTCGTCGCAAATTTGATATTTTTGGATATTCTTAGTCTGTATGTGACCCTGAACAACGTTCCACAAAAATTTTTGATTTTCATCCGTACAGTCCGGAGCACCCGGACCAAGGCTCCCTAGAGTGCTCTGTGGGTGCGATAGAACTGATTGGGGTTGCAATCGATAGGATATGGAATTCTAATAGTCAAAGTACAAAAAATTTATCGCATGGATGCAAGCTGGACAGGTGGCGACTCATTGAAGTTGAAAAATGACAATCTTTGAAAGGTTCTACAGGCGTGGATACTTGAGTGACAGAGGTGGTAATTAGTTGTACAAGTAGATGGACATTAGCTCTACCAATATCCAAAAAATTACTTTTTAAATATTCTACATAGTAACTTTATAGTGGTTCAAAATTTTTCTCTCATTTTTGGCCATAGTTGTGAAACTCAGCAACACCTAAGTCACACTCATGATAAATTTTCGCAGCCAAACTGCTTAATTTTGTGATGCTGTTAGTCTCAGCTTTCCAACAACACCCCACTTGCTATATCTCTGGTCAACATTGCCGTTCTATTCGTGTTAAAACTCCAAAAAATTGCCAAAAACGTAAGAAATGTCTAGTGTCTAGAACAAAGAAGAGCTAGAAACGTTGGGATTCGACTTTATTTTGGATGGGTTACTCCATAAACAGTCATAAAAACAATTTCATCCTGGAACGGGACCAATAAAATAGTTGTGTCACACGAAAAAGTTTTCGTAAATGCAAAGTGAATTTTTTATAGCGAAAATCGTCAATAACATCCCAAATATGGAACTTCCCATAATCCTTGAACCGAAATCAAGGAGAGGAGAAGTAGTGACGAAATGCACGTGCACGAAACACTGGAATTAGTATCCAAAATTATAGCAACGTATCTTTTATTGATCTAGAAATAACTTACAAAATCCCTAAAAGGCCATGCATGACTTTTCCAGGCCATATCTCGGGCTTCTGGACATGGATCAGGGCCGGCCGGCTGAAATCAGAAGTACTTGAATGTAGCTTTCGAACGACGCCACTTTTATGAAAAATAAATTGGAAATGGCCAGCGAAAATGGCCTCAAAGTTGATGAATTTTCCGGGACACTTTTTGGGAGAACCCTTATACCAGCTCCATTCCGACTCCTCAAAAAAAAAAAGTTCTTTCACGAAATATCGGCAATGAGGCATACTTACCAGAACAGAAGAAATTTTTCAAAAAAATATTATATTTTCGGAGATATTCGACTTTAAAGGTTTTCATATGAATGGCTTTTCCGGCCGGAAAAACGATTTTCCATTTTCCGGAAAAAAAATTGTTCCACAACTTTTTATGACAAACAAGATGAGACAAAGAAAATTTCTTAATAACGTTAATCGCACGGAATTACATATCGACCTGCACTATAACTATACCTGCCCTACGAATAACTATTTCTTGGAACTATTTCACTTCAAGCTTGAAATTAATTTCTCAGAACAAAATGTGTTCAACAAATACTTTCACTCATTAAGCCACCTGGAAATGAGTCATCACTTTATTGGTGACATGAGCGTTAAAACTCATTTTCCGGGGGCTTAATGAGTAATAGTCGATTTACTATACCAGGGAAGTATCGCGTATCCAGATGACTAAAGAGATCCGAGGGCTACACTTTTACTCATCATCAAAGGGTTTTCCCTAGTGAAGGAAAAGCCACATTACTCCCTAGGAAAGTAAAAAAACATACGTAATTGTTTGGAGCTTTGTATTTTGCCTTGTTTGGCTCAAACTTGGCAAAATAAAAAGGTCCAAACAAGGACTTAATCAACTATTACCAAAGAAACATAAACAGAGCCAACTGTGATTTCGTCAGCTTTCGAATATTTTCTACATTCAAGCTGGGAGCAGTGGTATGATCACGTATTAAGGAATAACGTAGGTAGAAAAACGCAAGTACGAGATCATGCATAAATAATTGCGAAGAGTTTTTCAGTGCTGCCATCAAAATTAAATCTCGAGAAATACGCACTCTGGGAAGTCTGGGAACATTGAGTAGTTTGAGTTTGATAAACAACTGTAAACCTACCCAATATAGCTCAAAACATTCGAATTTGCAAATTTTCCACAATTACAGCTGTATCTATCAATTGATAAGAGAATAGAGAAATTCGAACAACAGTTAAGCCAGAAAAAAATCGGTACCGAATGCTAGGAATACTTCGTGTGCCTAATATCATTGGTATTGATAAACTACAATCTGTAATTAAGACTTCGAATGCATGTATCACGTAAAGCATTGTAGTTACGAGGTTCCAAGTTGTTATTTGACAAGTGGGGAATACAGCCCTCCCCTTCGGGTCGGGCTGTAACACCCCACTTATCAAATACACAACTTGGAACCTCGGAAGTTTCTTTTTGTGTCTAATGCTATTTATTTCGAAACGAAATGATAAAACAGATTATTGTCGGTCTCTAACATGCCAATAGATTTCTGAAAAAAAATTCTTCGCCATTGATATTTCGTTGCTGTAATTCATTTTTTATGTTGGTCAAATTATTGCAATTCAAAATGTGTTCGGATGTCTGCTCAGTTAGATTGCAAAATGGACACAATGGGCTATCCTTGACGCCAATCCGGTTTAGGTGTTTGTATAAAAGGTCGTGGCCAGTCATTTTACGGAAATTTGCTGTGTATACTTTTCTGTTATTTGATTTGATTGAGGTTGGAGTTAGGTCTGACCACTGTTTGCTCCTCGATTCTAATGCATGTCGCGTGACAACATTTTCCTCCAATGTTTTCTTTATTTGCCTTTTCGCCACTCTGAATTTTCGTATATTCGATCTTTTTTTTCTTTTCGTTGTAAATCGTCGGACTTTAGGCTCGAAATCTAATCCATACTTTATGTGAATTTCGTTGATTTTATGGAGAAATGAAACTTTCGACTTTAGCACATTTTCGACCGGTTTGATGTTGTTCCAAAGACAGTTGGGAATTCTGCGGATTCGTTCGAACAGTTTCAATGCTGCTTCGTCACAAAATGATTCAATTGGTCTGACATTGCTAAATATTTCCATTGCAACAATCGGAGCCGATTTGATACCTCCGGTTATGATGCGAAGAGCCTTGTTTTGTGCAATTTCCAGTCTCTTCTTCTGTGATTTACTCGCACAAATTAACAATACGCTGCCGTTCATTAGTACTGGTGGTACTGGTAGAATGTACGTTTTATATGTTAGTACAAGTGTGTCCTTTGATGCGCCCCATTTTGTACTAGCCAGACGTTTCAGTATTCGGAGTCTTTTTTCTGATTTGTCGATAACTTCAGTGATGTGAGATTTGAATGTCAGACGTTGATCGAGAATCACTCCACCTCGGAAGTAATATACTATTAGCATGCATTTTACCATATAAAGGATTATATTACCCAGAGCTTGTCATTATTTTTGTCGTCATTATTGACAACAGATGAATAGCCGTATGTGACAGGTTTACAAAACCATCATTAATAATGATTCATTATCATCATGATCATTTTAGGAACAGCAAGCGTATCGCAATTATAATCACTGAATCTTTTACTTCTTTCGGTCAAAGTAGCGTCTAGTGTTTGATATGAAGTCTTTTACTTCATTTGTTTGAAATGATATTTTAACATAAAGGCAGGGGCGCCGACTTGTGTTTTGGTTGTTGGGAGCGAGATCTATGTACAGTGATTTTCACGATAGCGAATCTAGCAACTTAATTTAATATCAAGAGAAAGTGCAAGACCTGGTTCTCAGTGATTTGTAAATCTAACAGAGAAATATGTATTCTCCCATCGTAGTAATAATATAGTCGAGAAATGTAAAGCTAAGAACAAACTATAACAAAAGGGCGCATGAGTGCGTACAGAGGTTTTCCTTTAAGAAATTGCCTGTCTAAACCGAACCAAAAACTCTAGTTTTCCAGCAGAACGTCATAAAATAAGGCTACATTCGTCCAAATAGATAGGGTTCGCCAAAAAACTAAAATGAAGTGATCGTATTGCAATCAAGATTGAGTCAATAATGTCTAAGTCGTACTTGTAGAACATACTTCTTCATGAAAATATTACGGAATAACAACATTCACTTACTTTTGTTCAAGCCTTCTTTTGACAATCTAGCTTCATTTTATATAATATTTTGGTGGAAAATTTGAGTTGAAATTTCCGGTTTTTCATCTCTATTCTGGACATGTATATCGACATTAGAGAAAAATTGCTCGTGTGCATGTTTTCCATTTTTTATGCAACTGTCGTCTAATGGTCGGAGTGGTTCAGGTAAAGTAAAACTTGAATCGGAATCTCATTTACCTGATCTTAACAGGGTGGCTTCCGGTTAAAGAAAATGAAACTGACCTGAAAAAATCAGGTTGGCTCGAAAGTAGTTTCAGGTTGACTTCCATTTTGACAACAAGTCAAAAAGTTAACATTTCAGGTTTCAGCTTATACTTACAAGTCGGACTCGTACCCAATCCAGGTCGCCCTCGCCCTGACCAAAAGTCCTGACATACTATTTCTTTTTCATGCTTGCTATGGGAACCGAAAGTAAAAATGTCAATTTTGAGGGGCGAAAGTAAACATTTTTCTACTTTCGGTTCCCATAGCAAGCATGAAAAACTCAATACGTCACATGGAAAAGTACTTTCGGACCTTTGTCCTTGTGACGTAAATGACTATTTCTACAAAAGTATTCTTCATAGCCTTTGTCATATTCCTCGTATGATTTTATTTTTAAACATATCGTCTGTAATATAGATGACTATTTCTGCACGTTTCTTCTCGGTTCTACATTAGGAAAGTGCTGAAGTGGAACACCAAGCTAAGACAAAACTAATACAAAAACTACAATTCCAGACAACTCACACAGAAACGTTATTATTATTGCTTGTGAAGGTCCGAAAAATGTCTGAAGGCTTTTTTTGTTTCAATTCAGAAACAGTGGCAATAATGTTAGTTTATTTAATTAAGAAAAATATCAAATATCTGTTGGGTGCTACGCACCCAACGAATCTTGGTGTCGGGTGCTTGAGCACCCAACGCCACCTAGAAGTCGGCGCCCCTGCATAAAGGGAAACACCAGCTAGAGCTACTCATTTATCTTACCGGTTGCAGTCGATAACAAATGATCATAAGTTTGAGTTTTCCAGCGGAACGATTCGCCGTATCATTATTATGGTTACTGTGTGAATGATTTAACAGAGACCAGAGGAAGTGAAAGAAAAGTTTACGACAAAAAATTAATTTTATTTAATTTTTTGATTTTCCTCAATGAAAGACGAACGTGCGTCTTTGTTGTATAAAAAAAACTTAAAATTAAAATTTAATTTCCTACACTCTTTAAGTTCATTATTCTCACACCGAAAGCGTTTTTGTAGATCGTGTGGCAAATTCAAAAAGCTGTCGTTACGTATCATTGAACGGACAATGTTTGGCAAAGTCAACTTTCACGCAAAATCCTCCAATCGTACTGAAATTAAACATTTTTTTTTGGTGTGTTACCGAAGTCATGGTGGAAAAAAGTGAATTTCAAAAATTACTCTTCTGGTACATCCTGACCAATGTGCATCATTTGAACTAATTTCGAACCGTACGGTGTTATCTGCGTCACAGGTAGTCGATTGCTTTTTGTGCAGCCTCGCGGGCAAGGTACTGCGGGGAAAATTTTGTGTTTAAAGATTGCATTCGCTAAATAGCACACGCTTAAGAAATGGCTGCATCGACTCCGCCCTGCAAGTGAAATCAATCGTTACTTTGAACACAGAAAACATTCCCGAATGTACGTACGAATGATGTGTCCTTTGCAAAATGGTTGCTGTTTCCCTCCGTTGATACACAGATCCAATGAACCGCTGAACGACACCTGTCCGAGACCACCCGAATTGGTGTGTATCACTTGTACTACGTCTGCATCGTCTCGCGTCAATCGATACGATCGCGGTGCCTGACGTTCAATCAATGGCTTTGCAGGGTCCAGACCTTTAAAATTCGAGAGAAAAAAACGTTGAATTCAGTTGTTAGGCCTTTACGTGTTACGGTAATGTAAATGGCACTTCGCTCATATGAAATATGCATTTACATTGCCTAATCACGTAAAGCACAGTACGTACGTCAGTCCAAATTTTTATTTTGACGAGTAAAAATACCGCTCTCCGCTTCGGGTCGGGCTATAACGTCCCAACTCGTCAAAACAAAAATTTGG
Source organism: Bradysia coprophila (assembly GCF_014529535.1). Lineage (NCBI taxonomy): Eukaryota > Metazoa > Arthropoda > Insecta > Diptera > Sciaridae > Bradysia > Bradysia coprophila. Next base: position 935,361 of record NW_023503464.1, read on the forward strand.
ACCCACGGACGTAATGTACAAACACTCATTTGAACGCCGAATATGCGACCTATGATTTTATGCTGCCTTGTAGTCAGATGCGTAGTCACCATGCCACAGATGTGTGCACCAAGTGAATGACCTACGCAGGTGATTTGTTGATTGTCTTGACCATGATGCGTTAGAAATGCATAGACCTTTGAAGATAATTGCCTTTATTGATCGGTCGTGCGAACATCACATAATATGACTAACCTGAGCTGCACATTGACCAACTAATTTCGTATTTGATAGTGCGGACAGGTAGCATGGATAGTATGTTAGCCGCGTCCAACTGACCATAATAACATTAAATTTCCTAGACAAATAGGCTAAATAAATGCCAAAAGAAAAAAAAAATGATTCAACGGCACAACGCCCGATTAAACATTTGGATTATAAGTTGAATAGTATCGTTATACCGTCTCGTAAATATCTCATATGCCTATCCACATGGCTGCCATTGAAACCGTGGACAATGAATGCAGTTTCTTCATACGATTTAAATTTGGCACGACGTAACGAGTCTGGGTCCAATGGATTTATTAGCTTACCGCGTCGTTGTTTTCTGTAAAGTGCGGTAAGTTGTTTTTATTTACATTGTTAAATGAACATTGTATGCACACTAGGGTGGTCTAAATTTGTGTGGACACTACAGTTATTGAGGTGGAAAAAACGTTTGTGAATCTCTTCTACTTTGTTCACACTTTGTTTTACAAGCCATAATAAGAAGCAGAGTTTCTGAAACTTATTTTGCTCCCTAATTCGATTTTTTCAGAGAGTTTGTTTTCTGGAAAGCCTTTTGTTTGAAATCAATTTGTTAATTATCCCAAACTTACAGAAAGAAGGTGTCTCCTAAATAGACTTCACTAAATCAGTACGAAATTGAAGTCGTTGTAAAAAGTATCTGCAAAGAACGGAATCTGACAACACTGTCAAGGATAGATTATAGGCTAGATACGTCTTTTTGTAACTACTTTTCCAGTTTTTTTAGCTTTTAGCCCAAATTCTGAAGTAGTTGTTTCTACAGCTATCGAAAGATTGTTTTGCGACACAAAAGTTTTGCCCACCAATGAACAACAATCCTTTTATGGAAATAAACTAATGGAGGAAAATTTGAGGTAATCGTTAGAGAATTCAACCTTTTACCAAAGTAGTTCCACAACTTTAGAGAACTTCATTTGCCACTACTTTAGCTAAAGTAATTGTGGTTACAAAACTTTGACAACTACTTTTGCCACTACATCAGCTGAAGGGGTAAAAATCGTGGCAAAAAGATTGTTTTGCGACTACTTTTGCAACTATGGTTTGCCACTACTTCAGCTTTTTAGCCCAAGTTCTGAAGTAGTTGTAAGAAAATGTATCTAGCCTTGGCAGCGCGCTGTTGTGTAATTAGACTCCATTTTTCCTACTTGAGCTGGTACGGAATTGATTTAATCAAATTTTTGTAGTTCTTAAATGGACATAATTTATGCAGGAGAGTTCAAACAACGCAAAAAACACTATTTTCGAAGTAACACTCTTGAATGATGATGTTTAAAACAGATTTTTTTTAGGGAATTTGCCCAGCCGAAAAAATTGACAACAGAGGAATGTGTGGTTCATAGTGGAGTTAGTAGGGGCTGTCCTAAGCAACATAAGCTAGAGTTCAGTTATTTCTGATTAAAATTAATAAGAAATTTTTTTTAAATATATTCTTTTGAAAATGTGAGCTATACGTCAGTCAATCATGCTTATCACGTTTTTTTACATTCTCTAATGTCCATTTAAGAACTACAAAAATTTGATTGATTAAGGAGTGATTTCGTACTGTTTTTGTCTGTTTTGAAGACGACCTTCCTTTCGTAACCCAACAAAAGTATTCAATTTTTTTTGTGCCAATCTCGTCACGAGCTTTCAGAATCACTAGGATGACCCAAGAAAATGAAACAAAGTTTTTTCTTGGACCACCCTAATACATACATCATGCGCAGTTGCGGATGAACTAATTTCCAATAAATAAATAAAATCATTTTGCAAACCATTATTTTTATGTGAATGCCACAACAAAATTGCCGCCATAAATTTTTATAATTTCAATTGAAAAATGTTTTCTTTGAATTACATTTTTTAAAATATAATAATTCATTGTCGGTTAATGCTAGCCGTTGTGTAGTTGCTCTCTAATTTATTTATTATCGCCGCTTTCTTTTACGCATGGAATTGGGGTTTTGGTTTTTACTTCACTTTTATTTATTTACAGTGCGTGGCAGATATTACGACCAAATCATGCTCATAATGATCTGTCGATACGTATGACTTAAAACTGCCTAATCAATACATGCTGTGGACTCCACATCATTAGTTCCACTTAACGTAAATACCATACCGCATGCACATCTATTAGTTTAAGTTAAAACAAATCACAGTTTACTCGAGCAATGTGTGTGATTGTTTCCTCAGCTGTTAACTAGCCATATCGGAGATAATCATAGACATCATTCAAATTGAATTCGTAATCTTCTTAGCGCAATTAGATATGTATATAACGCAACCATGAGACCGCAAAGACTACGAATTACGCGAATCATTTTGAAAGGAAAAGTGCAATTGGAATTCATCTTTGATCTGAATTAAATTTTCTCTTCGACAGAGCAAGCATGTTTTACCAGTTTCATTTATCGAGTCTATTACTTCGCTTGATTGAACATTTGCTGTAGATTGATACGTACAATCTTTGACTTCAATAGTTTTAGCATACAATCCATATAAGACCACATTCGCTAGAGTTAATTGTTTATTTTTCTCGTCGTTGCCGATAACAGATGACAATGGTAAACCAAGGTGCCTATATTTACTTCCAATAAGCAATTTTTCTGGGATTAAATTTTAATACCCTGCTATCGATTAAGGAACTTCAAATCTTTTGTGTATGTGTAGAATGATGAGTTCGACGGATGTTATTTCACGTCTGTAAACGCTTTAAATTTTTTAACGACACCAGTTCCACAATTTCCACAATTTCCACAATTTTATTGACATAGAAAACTGAACCACCCTTAATTCTATCAAGAATATATTAGAATCGCGATTTTTTTTGGCTCACACAGAGTTTTGTTTCATCCGATTTTTCGAAATAAATCTGCAATTAGAAATCACATATAATCCTTTCAGGGTATTTTCTCGGTAAAAACTGTTAGAAATAAACTCTGAAAAGACTAACAGAGCAATAGCTCAGTATAATGATTCTCGACTGGTGTACTGGAGGTCCCGGGTTCAAATCTCGTCAGATAAATAGTTTTGTTTATTTTATGAAAAATGGTATGGTAATGTTTCGTGAAGAAAAACCGTAGATCACACCTCGCACATAAATGTTGTGTTCACCACTGGGAGAAGTAGTAAATTCTAATTCGAGCGAAATCGCGACCAATCAATTTTCCATACCATTTTTGAAAACATAAACAAAGTGACAGTTTAAGTGAGAAATGTTCTATTTTTTTCGCAACGGGAGAGAAATTTAGTTGTAATGTCAACACAACATTTTTCACAACAAATGCTTTTGAAGTTTCAGTTTACATTCTAATAATAACAGACGTCACCACATCTACAATTTGTTTTTGAACAGTCAATTAATGTGTGTCTCATCTCTCTAGGACCTTATAATTTGGGGTTAAATGAAAGTAATTACCGAGGGAATTAAATTTTAATTCCAAAAAAGATCCATTCGCGTACTGTTAATACCCAAAAGATTAAGATCTAGGTCCACATTTCTATCTGTTATACAAATCGATAAAATTCTGAAAGTTTTGGTGGTAGGCGAGATCATGCAATTTTATTAAACATTTAAAACAACTAAAATGAATGTACGCGCGACACTTACAATATTATTATAATACGATGGGCTGGTTGGGCTACAAATTTTTCAATAATAAAAACGGTAATTATGCAGATCGCGTTAATAACAGTGGGCCTACGATCTTTATGTTTTATTTGCTAGATGTAATATGCAAATGAACTTTTTCTTAGATTCGTGTACACAGAGGTAAAATACACTCGGCATTGTTGTTGTGCTGAGTAAATCGTTCGATTCATGGTTCATAAACATTTCTCATATAGCTCACCCATCACCATTTCGTTTACATGCTCCAAATTAATCGTATAATATCCAAACATATCCATGGCATTTTTATTATCAATTAAAAGTCTTGGCATCATCATTATCCATTTCATGCTTTTCATTTTTTTTTTGTTTATTAATTTTTGTTTTAATTTTTTTTCCACTAAAATGAAAAAAGAAAATTTCTTGTGCATAACCTGTGTCTTGTTAATAAATAATTTCTTGTTTACGTTTCGTTATCGTTGAATGGTTTCACTATACGGTAAGGCACACGTCTGCAGGACATGATAAAATCTCAGAACGAGACAAATTTTTCTCTTTTTTTTCGAGTAATAATTTTTATCGTCAATTTGTTGTCACAAGCAAAACCAACAACCATAAAACCGATGTTAACATTTTGTTATGAATATAAATTTTAACGCAAAGGGCTTACAAAAAGACGAAATTGAAAAAATAAAGTAAAACAACAGCAAACAACGAATGCATAATGAGCATCAAGTACAATAAAGTTCAATTACACGCACTTCATTTTGTGTTATCAACCGTTTGCTTTTTGCATAACTTTCTGCGCTATTTATCTCCATTGTTTTGTAATATGTCTGAGTTTGAGTTATTTATTATTTCAAGAACTCAATTCAGTTTTTTTTTCAATTTTTCTTTTTAGTAAAAACAATTGTAGCAAATTGCATTGCATCAGAAATAGCAACAAAAAGGCAAGTGAAAAAAAATTAATTTTTTAGCGCCATCGCCACTTAAGTTTTGTATGGAATGTTTTTGTTAATATCTTGTCTGATCAAAAGAGGTTTTCCTCAGAATTTCTGAATATTACAGTCGGCAACTTTGAAATGAATGACACATTTTGTTTCAGCTGTCTCTCAGCTGATCCACTCATACAATTAAAACTGTTAATACTTGCTTATACGGGTGAAATAGTTACACACGCGTGGCAGTGGTAGAACCGTTTAAAGACATACAAAAATAAAATAATTTAGGATCAGGTCAGTGTGAGATTACTTTCGATTTTTTAGGGACAGTTAAAAAACGAATTAACACTTAAAAAAATTTACTTATTATCACATTTTCGTTTTCAACAGATTCTACATAATTTCTAAATTCACAGATTTGACAGTCTTGATATTACATGGTTTTTTGGTTTGTATCCCAGTAAACTGGTCGTTACATGTGTGCGACAAAAATTTCGATTGGGAAAAAATTCAAATATTTCATTCAATATAACAGCTGTCAGAATGCTTGGGACAAGAAATTTCAGATCCTACATAAAACAAAAATGTGATAATACCTAATTTTTGATAGCTGTAATCCCACTTCGATTTTTTCTCTGTACAATTGACACTTCTAAAATAATGTTATCAATTCTATATATACAACACACTTGTCACGAAGAAGCCGAGGCTTGCCGACACTTGCCGAGGCTGATAGTGACAAGTGTGTACTCTATTTTATCACAGCGAAAACGAGACAACAACATAGACCTCTAGTGTAATTTTTGACTTATTTTTCTACTTAAGTAATTTTGACATCCGAACACCGCGCGTATGTGATAAAATGTATTAAAAGTAATTACCGAGGGAATTAAATTTTAATTCCAAAAAAGATTCGGTCTCGAACTGTTAATCCCCGATAGATATAAGTCTAGGTCTAGGTTCTATCTGTGCAAAAACACGGTTGTTTGTATTAGTGTATTAGCTGAAAAACAGCTAAAACAAAACTAAGTTTCAAAGTCACCGACTGTAATCCAAACATCATACTAGAAATATTACATACTGCAGAGATTGTTGTATTGAGATAAACAGGGCACTAACATTAAAATCCGTATGATGTTGAAAGAGTTCGATAGCACTAGTAGAACTCTTCTTTTATTTCAATCAAATTTCGATAGACTTACTAAATTATTCACATTTTACATAATCATGCCGCCACCTGAGACATCATAGGTACCCAAGTTTTGGTAAAATGATTAATAGAACATTTCGAAACAGTGATACTAAACTCCTTTCATGTTTAAATTTTGAGTTTTCCTGCATTTGAATGCAAACTAAACTTTCCAGCTCACCTGATGCTTCAGAAACGGTTAATCATCTATTATCGACAGTAATCTATGTTAAAACGAATGAAGTAAAGGATTTGTATATCAAATACTAAGCGATATACTTTTAACAACAGAAGTAATAGATTTTACGGTTCGTTTGCCGTTCTATATTAGACTAAAATGGTGAAGGAACGCACACTCCATTTGACAATGACACGACAAAAGTATCTGAAGTATGTTTTTTACTTAAATTTTCTATAGTATCTTAACAGACTTTGGTATGTATCTTAAATCTAGACAAACGAGTGCATGGTGTCTTGACCAGAGCTAACTTTTTTGAAAATTGTCTGCCTTCATTATGTAAAAACTTTTGCGAGTAGACAAAACCCTTAGCTGCTATGGCAAACTTACATTAAAACCTGCACCTGATCTCTGGTAAATTATTTTTACTGAAAAACCAATTTTTTAGATATTGTAGCAGGTACCAAATGGTCTCTGGACACCCATAACGTGTTGGTATATGTTTAAAGTTTCTTCACTCAAAAGTCAGAGGAGTCAGATTAGGAAATTATATTTTTCAGCAATTAAGGAAAATAATTCCCTATCATTTGGGGTCAAGGTTTTATTTGTGAGGATGAAGCAAGAGCTGAATTTCCACAAGAGAAATACTATTTCTGAAATAGAGTCAAACCTCTAGAAGTATTTTGTTCAACATTGACCATAATTGGAGATGCATACAATTGGTTGGGTTTGTTTTCAAACAAAAGCCTCGCCGTATTTCGTTGCACGGAAAACAATCTACACATAATAATGTCAGACAAAACAACTAGTCATCTGTTAACGACAGCGACTTCAAAAACAAGTAATGAACTCGGAATAATGATTTATATTGCAAAATACATCTAACGGATGAAGTGAAGTAATAGATTTCGTATCAAAAAATTGAAAAAGTTTTTAACAATAGAAGTACAAGATTTAGTAAATCCTGTCACGATGCGCTTTAATATTGATTGCAAATAAAGGTCAAACAGAGATGAAAAACGAAAAAAAAAAACTCAAAATTGAAGGTTGACCTAACACCAGTCGTTAATCCACAAATTTCACACACCAAAAAATAATAAAATTTAAAAACAAACTTACGGTGTGTACATAACAAAGTCAATATCCTCATGCGGACACGAATATTCTTTTTTAAGCATACATCTGAATAGATTTATATCGAACACTCCAGTTCCCATAAACTCTTCCGTATCTACAAAAGACAAACCAGAATTAACACTTCGAATATTTTATCGATAAACCGTTCGATCGAAAACGATCAATTAAACAACAATTTACCGTCAATCACAAACAAAATCATCAAAACAACAAGAAATTTCATTTTTAGCATTTCGTTAACACATCTTCCGTTGATCCAGATTTTCAATTTCAATTTTCCTCACAAAATATCCCAAATTTTCATTACACCCGATCACTGATCGAACACTTCCGTCTGATCTGTATGTTCATAATTTTGGTAATCCAGTCGATAATTTGCTGCATACATTCTGCGTTAAGTACTTTCCCTTCCTTTCATCTTAACCATAACGAGCGTAAAACCGATCTGGAGCTGCGTTTAAGATCAAGTAAACTTATAAACGACCCCACCATCAAAAAAAAAATAATTCCAAAATTTTTACAAACGGTGCAAATAGACGTGAGTTTGTTTTTATATTTCCAAAAAAAGCGTCGTAAAAAACACCAACGACTCAATTAATCCAGTCAATATTTAAGGCAAATAATTTTGTTTTTTTCTACTCAAAAATAAACCTCTTGCACATTCGACCGATCAGTTTAGAGTGAAAGAATTTCATGTGCATATAATGATTGTTTCATTGCGATATATAATAAAACCGCGATACACATGGGTTGACGCAAACTGTTATTCAAGATCAAGCGCACCCGTTTATAGCGACCGTGCAGAGAGTTTAATGTAGCAAGTTTTGCGAAAACATTTTCGTGTGTGTAAAGGAGGTATAATACGTTTTCGATGTGAATGGGGAAAAAGTTGAACGGCGGAGTGGTTATTACATTCAGGTATAGGACGGAGAAGACTAAATTCATCGATTAAATTATATACTTTTCATTTAGCCACAATCAACATTCTGGTTTTGTTTACCATCTTTTTCCGAATGTACTGTTAATTTACTCGATTATTTAATACCGATGGCATAGTTACAGCACTAAACGGAGAATTATAAATGTTCACAATAAACTTGTAAGTGCCTTTAACCAGTTTTTCGAAACGAATATAAGTCAAACAATTTGTAATGTAACGTCAACGTTAGAATGTCTATCAGAACTATAACACCAGAAGAATCCTCGTTTTCTGATTCAGTTTAACAATCTAAACGGACTGAAAATTGAAAGTACTTAACCAGAAAGTCAGGGTCTTCTTTTCGAAAGGTCGGAGGCGCCCAGAATAGGGACAATAAATAACATTTTTTGAATAAATGGGAAAAACGCTCTTGTGTATTATAGGAAAAAGTGCTTGAGTTGACAAAAAGTCGGCCATAGCCTATTCTTTAAATGGTGTGAAAATCCTTGAAAATCAAAGAAAAATCTTTTTGTTCTAAAAACATACGATTATCTGCCCTCTGCGCCAACAAAGCAGATTAATTCGTTAAATTTCTAAAATTTCGTTAAATTTCTAAAATTTCGTTAAATTTCTCAAATTTCGTTAAATTTCTCAAATTTCATTAAATTTCTCAAATTTCGTTAAATTTCTCAAATTTTGTTAAATTTATCAAATTTCGTTAAATTTATCAAATTTCGTTAAATTTATCAAATTTCGTTGAATGCAAAATTTCTCAAAATTCGTTAAATTTATCAAATTTCGTTGAAATTTTGGAAATTTTGAAAAGTTTCGTTAAATTTCACAAATATTCGTTGAATTTTGTTAAATGTCGTTGATTGACGAAAAGCCATGTAACCTAAATCCAAAAATATTTTGAAACATAAGTAGTCAGATCAGAAGTAAGTAGTAGATAGACGCATTGTGTCCTTTGGATTTATTTTCACGAAGTTCTCGGAATTTTGTCGCCCCAATTCGCCCCATTACAGAGACGGCACTACATACAATCACTACATTTTCCTCTATAATTTGATCAGAAAAACCATAAATTTCATATCTGAAGTGAAAATACTTTTGTTCGGATTGGAAGGTAATTTGTGGAAAAATAATAATTAAATTGGCTGACATGTTACGATCCGATGTAAAGAAATTGTAACTTTGTTCCATCGACCACTGGAGAAAATTTAATTGTGCATTTTCTTTCAGCAAGTGATTATTGACCTCTCTCATTATAATTACTGTCATTGACACAGAGTCGATACAACAATGAACTTCATCGGTATTTACACTCAATAGCTCTTCGTGTAATAAAAAGTGAAAAGTTGTTATTCAAGACTTTACCGTTATTTATCCTAGTTAAATACGTTTCAGTACCGACGAGGCTAAAGTACTATGCCAGGGTGCAGTGTAATACAGATTATTATGCAATGTAAAAGGAAGCCTGACCTGGAAAAGAACCTTGTCTGTCATCGACAACAGCGAGAAATATAAGCGATGAGCTTTGTTTTGCTTCTGGTTTACAGTCAGATGTGGGATTTTATATAAATGATTTTATCTACCTAGGTGAAATGATAGCAGTGAAAAAGTGCTATTATTTCGCTGTTGGTAGATAAAATAGCGTATTCACCTCTGTCCAAATGTTTATTTAGACTCTTGGGGTTATAACATTCACCTTCGGCTCATGCAACAACTCCCCAAGTGACTAAATAAAAATAAACATGTGGACAGAGGTGAATAATCTACTATTATATGTCTCTTTGTGGTAAGCCTAACTTTTTCACTGCTATTATTTCACCTAGGTAGATAATATATATTATCTGTCTAGAACGATAATCTCGAGCTTATCCCTCTAGGGAGTTTTTGTTTATCTCGACATATCTGTTCTCGACAGATAAAATATGATATGCACCTATTGCCAGACTGTTATTTTGACGTGTAGGCATGATGGCCCACGCCTTCGGCTAGGACAATAATGTCCTACACGTCAAAATACCAATCTTGGCAACAGATGCATAATATATATTACCAGTTCGAAATGTAATGATTTGCATAGAGATTCAATTTGAATTCCAAAAAAGAGTCGGTCGCGCTCTGTAAATCCCTAGAAGATGCTGGGTCCACATTCAATTATTGGTTCGTCAAGAAGTTTTTCTTCTGTTGTCAATTCGTCAGAGTAAACATTATGCAAGTCTGCCATTCAAAGGTATTGCAAGTTAAATGGAATGCATAAGAGTCTACACAGGAACTGTGTTGAGTTATTTATTTAGAAAAAATTCGTTCCAATTACAGATGTTATATCTAAGTAAGTAAACCGTAAACGACGCATCGACTCTGGTTGTCGGCTGAATTGTTTTAGAGAACTATGAAAAAGTGAGATATTACAAAACAATGCCAATTAGATTTTATTACCTTAATCGGAACGAATTTTGTCGCAAAATTCACTTACCTATTCTACTATTAAATTCGGTTACTGTTTTTTCTTCGCTTGCAGCCGAACGAATTATTTCAAATTTACTCTCTGTAACATAATGTATGGCTGGTAATAATAATTAAATGGATCGTTTTTTTCCTTCATTCTCTGTAATTTAATAACATTGCATTGCATTATCATATGTGTTGAACGTGCAGTTTCTCAATCGAATGCCATGTGATTTAGCAAATGAATGAAATTGGCAATGAAATTTCGTTTGATTGCTTCAAACTAAATTGTTTTTTTTTTCTTCGATTTTGCTGCGTTTACACATACTTCCTTTTGTATGGGTCGCACAGAGAGACCGGGTCAATGCATAATAATTGTATTTTTGGCCATTCTCTTTTGTTCATTTTTTGCTTAAATTTCAGTTGTTTTTGTGTTACATGATGCTCCACATTTGAAACGATGCTAAGCAAAAATGCACTGGCATTCTAAAGGTTGCACCAATGACGTCACGAAAACGGAAAAAGCAATTATGACCTTAATTTCGAACAAGTGACTTTTGAATAAGAGTCAACATCCTCTTCAGGCAATTTTTTTTTTTATTTAAGTAGGAATACCGTATGTGGCGGTTGGTAATTACTTACAGCGAACGCAATAAAATGCTTCATCAATAAATCACGACCAATCCTTAAGTATGTGAACATTTTTGTTATAGTTGGAAATAAGAGGCGAACGGTAACCATGTATCCAGTACTATTATCGAAGGTGTTACTTCTTTTGAACAACGCATTTTCGAAAGAAAATCTTTTACTTCATTAGTTTTAGCATACATTTTAATTTTTAAAGAATCCCGTATACCTATACTGCGTACATTATCATAATGTGTCCGTAACCCTATCGCGAACTTGGCCCTATTGCCTGCGTAGCCCAAGTACGATACATAGTGCAATAATCTTCAAAGTAAAGAAGGGAACCCAAATAAGCCTCGATAAGCACTTCCAATTCCTTGAGTTTTACAATTGGGAAGATGACGGATCATGTAGGATTTTGAGCTGTAAATACCAACACACTGCCACCTCAATAATCCCAAAATTCCAGGAGATAACCAAAAAAACCTCAATAATCCTTAAAATACCTTGAATTCTAGAAATGGTGGACCAATTGGAGTACTGGAATTTCGGGAACAAAGATGCCACTACATCAATAATCTTAAAAGGGGGTAGGGTAATCTCGCACACCACACAAATTCATGGTGTGCGAGATTCACCTCTAAGTGGTGAATCTCGCACAGTCATGACTTTTCGTTACATGTCGTAAAAGGACGCATACTATGATCGCGTGTGCGAGATTCCCCGACACCCTTAAAAGTCCAGAAGGGAATCTAAAAAAGACCTCCCAACTCTTTCAAATTCCTTTAATTCTAATGTGGATTTGTAGAATTTCGGGAACCAATACAATACCTTTTCAATAATCCCAGAAGTCTTAAACAGAACCCAAAACACTTCAGAAATCCGTCAAAATTCTACAGTTCTAGAACTGGGAAGTTGGTCAACCATTGGGAGTGCAAAAATTAAGATTTATTTTATGCGCACGCTCGTCTCATCTCCGTTTTCGGGTATTTTTCCGAATTACAGGTCACGACCAGATAAGTGCGTACAATTAGGAGCAATAAGTACTTAGTATGGTATGGAAGAGGTGTGATAGATCTACTTGTTACCGACTTTAATTTCGACAAGACTAAACATAAAACTCCTAACGACGGCTGCAGATTTAATTAACCGACCCGACACCTGTTTACTGTGTAGTACAGTGAATATTTTATTACTGGCGGGGTTGTGAAATAGATTCCTGATGGAAAGAAACAAAGGCAGCTGCCTTGATAAAACCTTTATTTCAAAATATAGTTTATTCGTCTCGACTTTAAATTAGTAAATGTTTTCACCGTCCAAGGTATCGTTTTATACCCTTAATCATTTGTTATGTTTAGTGATGTTAAACTAAAGGCATCTATTTTTTTGTCAGCAAATTTATTCTTTTAGTAGCAAAATTATTTATTTCATCAGCAAATTTATTCTTTTTTTCTGCAAGTTTATTTTTTTTAGCAGCAAATTTAATCTTTTTTATCAGCAAATTTAGTGTTTTGTATCAGCAAAATTAGTCTTATTTTCAGCAAACTTATTAGTACTCGAACAGCATCTTTATTGCTTTCTGAGCAGCAATATTACTGACTTTAAGCAGCAAAAATAATTCTTTTGCAGCAAATCCCTGGCAGCAAATTTATTACTTTGTAGTCAGCAAATTTATTGTTTTGTAATATGCACTTTTAATGCCTTCGAACAGCAAAATTAATACCTCGAAGTTATTGCTTTTTGTCAGCAAATTTATTAGTGTTTCAATTGCAAATTTATTTTTTTATAAGTAGGAAAATTACTATCTTCAATCAGCATATGTCCCGCAGTAGGACATATAAAATTATATCACTAACACCACTAACACGAAAACGTCAACTCAACAAGCGACGAAAAGTAGAACTTTCCGTTGCCTTTATTGCGAAAAACGTTGTACACAACTCGGTGATAGATCTATTAGGCACACGATGTGTATTGTCACGCTCGACCTGCGGTATCGAGTGACAATCTACACACCTAGTGCCTAAAAAAGCATTTATCCCTCGATTTGAATGGGGCTTCGTAATTTCGCTATGCGTAATTTCTAGGATGCACACCTTTCATAATAATTTCACTTTAACTAAGTTTACGGATCGCTCGGCGTGTTAAAACGCTCTTTATGGGCTAATTCATTACACAGACTAATTATTAGACAATGCGAGAGAAAAAAAATTAACTCCTAAGTTACCGACACCGTTCCGGCGCCCGGCTCGCATTGCGGCCCTCCGCTTCGCTCCGGGGCAATGGGCCGGATCGCTCGGTGTGTTAAAACGCTTTTTAACTGCAATGAAAATTGGTATCCATTTCGTAAAAAGAAATGAATTGTCCGTGTAGTGTCAATAACTATTTACGTTGACGTAAGACGTGAAATAGTAATTTCTGCAGCTAGTTGCGAAAAGTGGTAGTTTGTGTCACTAGATGTAATGTTATCAAACGTGCGAAGCGAGCGAAGCATGTGACAAAAACTACCACTTTCACAACGTGTTGCATACAACGTTTTCTGCAACCAGCTGCGAAAAATGAACTTTTGAAAATTGTTACACTGCGATTATATATCTCAATAGCCGAATGGTTAGAGGTGTTGCTCGATAAGCATTGGGTTTTGGTGTCCATTTCACCACTAGTGACGAAAAGAATATATGAAAATCCATTTCACCAAAAATTGATAAAAAAATAGCTAAAATAAACAATTAATTTTGCTGATGACGAATAAATAAATTTGTTGACAAAAGTATTAACTTTGCTGATAGAAATAAATACATTTGCTGCTAAAAAATAGCTAAAAAAATATTTAATTTTGCAGATTGCAAAAAAATAAATGTGCTGACAAAATAAGATTAAATTTGCTGCTTCAAAAAAATAAATTTGCAGACGAAGAATTAAATTTGGTCACAATAGCAATAAATTTGCTGAACTAAAAGAATAAATTTGCTGATAAAAAGAATAATTTTGCTGACAAAAAAGATTTCCCTTAAACTAAACCCATACGGGCCTAATATCCTAAGCATGATTAAAAAATTACGAAAATCCAGAGCTACAAATTGTGGGAGGCTTTCTACAATAATTTGTTGACTGTAATTAAAACGTGAATTCAACTTCGACGTGAAACACGTAACACACATCTATCTATATTCGTCGGAGCAAACAATTTTTTTCAATTTAGTCAGGTTGGTTAGACAGGCTTGACAGCAAATCGCGACCAACTAATTGAGAAAACAGGAAACTCTTAAATTGGTAAAAGTTGGCGTGTCAATCAAAAACGCTAGAGAGAAGAAAAGAGTGATCTAAAGCGGTGTAGGTGAAAAATCCACCAATCACTTATAGAAAATTGTAAATGGCTCCCACGTCAATACAAGACGTTCGTAATAACTGACATCTTTGGAAACCACCTACATTTATAATGACACCAGATAAGCGACAGTGGTAAATCTATAATTCACTCTGGACAAAATGGCGGTAAAATTTTCCTCTCTTGATCAGATATAAATTTTTGCACCACTGATTTAGATTTGTGAAGCAGATAGGACTCCCTTTGGTAAATATTCATGAAATGTCAGTGAAGTTGTTTCACAAAAAAAGAGAGGGCTGACATCAAGCCCAGATCAATAGCCGAAGGGCTTTTTATTTGTTGTATGAATGAAGATTTTCTTAAAAATGTTCAAGCCATTTTGGCCCTGGCTGGCATTAGACCCAATGAATGTACAAACCAGGTATGGTCTATCCATACAAGCCGGAGGAAATAGCGATTTCATATTAACAAACCCGAACAAACTCGAACAAACCATACAAAACGCTCCATACAAATTTTGACATTAGACCATACCTTGTGTATACATTCATTGATTATACTGCAACCTAAATGCCGGTGATGATCGGCACCTTAACAAACCTGACTACTTACAATAAAATTGAGGAGCTAACTAATGACGGACTGATGAAGGGATCACTGATCGATTGATTTTGTTTTTACTTTGAAATGGTAAAAATGACTAACCTGAGTCAGTAAGAAGTAAAATTGCTTGCAAGAACGATGGAAATTCAAGCAGTCCTAACTTTGCTGTCGCTACCGTCTCAAGAAACAAAACTTATTGGGGAGCTAAACAACTGTTTTAGCTTCGACCACAATATCTTCTGGGTAGACTCATCAGTAGATCTCAATCGTTTTGTGGAACATGGAAATCATCCGAAAAGTTTATTCGTATTCGAGAGTGGTACTGGAAGTGTCACGGGTGTGGAAAGTCTTGTGAAAATAGAAAGTAAAAATACTTTCATGATTGTTGTTCCGGAGAGTTCATCGTTCGGGAGGAACTTGAATTCACTGGAACAGATCAGGAATATTCATCATCAATACCCAAATATGAAGCTTGGAATGTTCTTCCAAACTAACACTTCAATGGACGATGTACAAACTCATTTCCAGTGGTTCAAAGAACAGTTGGTTACTAATGTGTTCGCGACTGCTTACCCATATACCGGTCGGGCGATGAATATTTTAACTTTTCATTCATTTGGAAACTTTGAAGTGATGAACGTAACGAGTGGAAATATATGTAAGGAGATCTTTCCGAGCCTAGACTCCAACTATCGTCAACACAATTTCCGATTTTCAGCGTTTGGAGGCAAGGCCCTAAGACTGTTCTGGGACGCAGCGTTTCAATTAATGAATGCGACATATACAATAGATGCCAGGAAATTTGATACGTTCTGGAAGTATTTTGAGAACGGAATTGAGGTTATGCCTGTTTTCTATTCCTACACCGAAAAATCACGTAACTTTCGCATCTACCCAGTCTTGTTGACACACGAAAATATTATCGTTCCCAAAGCGGAACCGTATTCGGGCTTCTACGCCTATTTTCGAACATTAACGTCGAACGAATTTTTCGCATATTGTGCGGGGGTAATAGTTGCAATTGTACTAACATTAAGCGCATGTCGTTACATGAAACAGGGGAAATTTTCACCTTTTCAAAGTCTGATAGAAGTTCTCAACCTTCTGATCAATGACAACGATTGTATAAAATATCGACGACTATCCCGTGCCGAAGCATTTGTGATTGGTCCGCTTACATTTGTGGGCCTCATTGTCGTCAATGGATATCTATCCAATTTGCAAAGCTATGTGACAAAACCGGCTCTGCAACCTCAACTAAAAACCGTTGATGACATTTACAATTCACCGTTATCTATAGCAATTCCCCCTGAATTTTTGGACATTGTTCTTGAAAGACTAAGCTATCGGTCAACTCGTGACGATTGGCGTAAAAAAATTGTTACGATTGAGAACAGCTACAAGACTCATTTTTTAACTTTTAATACGTCAACATCGTATATGATGGGTACTGATGAATTCAATATGCTCGCGAAAGCTCAGCGACAGTTGAACATTGCAGGTTTCTACGACACTGGTGTAACAGTGTCAAATTCACGTCACATATTTTTAGTATATGACTCGGTGTTGTTCTTCGATAAATTAAACGACTTTATTCACTGGACACACAGCTCTGGACTGCTGGATAAGTGGCTAAAAGAAAATTATGTCGGAATGGAAAAACAAGTTTTAGTTGTCAACCGCATCAGGTTAATGAATCGACTGGCAGTAACAACTGTGTCCGAGTTTCCGATGTTCATCGTTTATGGTTGGGTTGCCGGCGCAATTGTGCTGCTAGTTGAAATTGTGTGGGCCAAGCTAAGCCAACGTTATCGAAACGTTTTCCCGTTTCATTCAATTATCTGTAGAGCCTTTTAGAATTTGTCAACAAGTTCGAAAAGAGACGTCTCACGGTCTCAAATCCTTTGTATTGTGAGACGTGAGACGTCTCTTTTCGAAACTTTGAGACTTTTATTTTTACGATGTTTGTCGAGTCCCATCTTTAGTTGACATAATCCTTTAATGCTATAATGTATATCATCTGTTTTGTTTTGCAATGTAATAAAAAAAATTGTTGAGAAAAAACCACTTCCTAAGTTTATTTCGGTTGTTAATAGCAAATCGAATCGTTTTTGAAGCCTCTTCAAATCATGAACGCGCGTTAGATAGAAAAAAATAACTTTGCCAGGAGTCTGCGGCTCCTCCGAACGACATTGTGTTTTCGATATCTCGGAAAATTGAGAGTAATTTTGAAAAAGAATTGAGAACTCTACAAAGCTGCCGGATGCTTCGATTATCCATCAAAACATCGAAAATCAGCATATGCAGCACGAAGTACATTGACTGCATTGTCAAATTCAAGGTTTTATGTAGAGATGATTACTGAGGTAGTAAGCACAAATTTAGGCAATTTTCCGAGCGAAATTGTGTAAGATCTACCGCCGTCCGCAAAAGATACGTATACAACTTGTCATCCAAGGGGACCAATTTCCGGAAAAAAAATCTGTACTTTAGTGTCTACTCTGGAAAGACTATGATAAAATTGGGTTTTGTTAACGATTGATTGAATGACATGGCTATTGAGAAAAGTGAAGCATACTTTCTCTTGAACTGTCACTTTTCGTGTTTTCTCTCAGTTTTCAAAAAGGGTATTGTCAATCTCAATCTCAAAAGTCCAGAACAGAAAGAGAACAGAAAGAGAACAGAAATAAAACCCCGCTAATCAGTCGAGCTCTAGAACTAGGACCATGGGTGTGCTGAGATCGTTGCGATCGTTGGAAATAATACATTACCACTTCAACAATCCCAAAAGACCAAAGAGGAACCAAACAAACAACTCAGAAATCCTTCAAAATCCTAAAATTCTAGAACTATGAGGATGGTGTGAGGAGTGGTGCAAGTTTGGGAACCAACATATCACCTCGATAATTCCAAAAACTGAAGAAAACAAGACATCAGAACAGTCGGAGCGTTTGCTGCGACTTAGCCTCGTACGACCCGTAACCTTTTTTCGTCGGTAACCATAATACGTCCGTAGCCGTAATACGCCCGGAGCCCTAATACGTCTACCTCTAATGCGTCTGTTACCAAAATGCAAGTCAAGTTGGGAATGGTCAAATTTACTGAAAGTGTTCATTTTTAAAATTACGAAAGCCCATACGAAGTACCTCTCAAATAAAACCAACAATTGACGACATTGTGTATTCAATTACCTCTCAAATGAAACAAAAACTAGCAAAATCGGTTGAGATTTACTCGATTTATGTGCAAAAAGCATTTAGGGCCGAGTAGCGGCCTTAGTCCAAGGGCCCAAATTTGAAACTTTTTTTGCCATCATTCTATTCGGCATTCAATTATCTCTCAAACTGGCAAAATCGGATGAGATTTACTCGATTTATGTGCAAAAACACTTAGGGCCGAGTAACGACCTTTGAGCCCTCCCAACAAGCCCACGTTGCATCTTACCCAAAAACAATGTTCAGCAACTTTGTTCTACTCGTCAATACCTTTCATTTGATATATCACAAGCAGCTATTGCGTGTGTATTTCGGTAGATATCGTCGAAAGACTGAAAAACACCTATAGGGCCCTAGTTCTGGAAGGGCCGACCCTACCATGCCCACTTTCGAACTTGACCTTACTTTTGTCGATACCAATCGGTGAAAAAAAGGTTTTGATTTACTCAAGCTAGAGGGGTCACGGACGGACGGACGGACATTTTTTTATTGCTGATTCGTCATCTATGAACATAACCAAATGCTTTGCCCTTACTGTCTGCTTCCAATTCGACGTGTTACAAACGGCATAAAAAATTGAAAATCGGGGTTTCTTCAGTTGCATGCAAAAATCGTCACATCGCATTCTGCAACCGAGTAGCACGATTAATTAATAAACGTTGTGTGCTCTATACTTTGCCCTTACCATCTGCGTCGAATTCTACATAATATAAGCCCGAATACTTCGCACAAGTCGAAAGACTTTAAATATCACCAACGAAATGTACCATGACTCTTGACCCAAGTGTAGGATCGGACGTGAACCTTTAAGGCTGAGCAAATATTAGCAATTTACAGCCGGTTCGTTTTAGTGAATTATAATTATGTTAATCTTTCAATCAAAAGGAACCTGCTGCAACAACTTCGTGTATACGTGATTATGCTAACATATCTAATAACGTTATTTGAAGCGTAAAGCCAGCAAAAATACATTTTGTGTATGTACTCGAACTGCAATTAAAACCATTCAAATTGAATTAAGCTATCAATTAAACATTAAAATTGAAAGTGACGCGGGTAATTGGCTTCAATTTCCTCTAAATATTTTAGAAAATGTATAAAATAACAAAATGTTATGATTTAATGTAATATTTTGCAGTGCATTTTCTTCCGGTACAAAAGAGATGTTCCCTTTCTTTCTTGTGTATACATTTTGTATACAAAATCGTAAAACGTGCAACAATGATTGCACTGCAACTTTTACACTTTAGATATTTATTATACATCTGGCCGAGACCGAATCTTTTTTGGATTTAAGATTGAATCACTCCAGGAATTACTTTCATTACATGAGCCGTTGCGCTTTTCATTCCGCCGGAGTTTATTTCGAACCGTTGTTACAGACTCCCCATGACATTAAAGTTCATTCTTTAATCACTAACCAGGCTTATCAAATCGAAAGTAATCCCAAAGTGATTGCAAAAAGTAAGCAGTCCACAAAATACTATTACTCAGACTCCAGGCTTTCAATTTGCACACAGATTCGGTTTTAAGATAATGAGTTTTCTGAACATCTCCGACATCTCGATTTCGAGTTTTTGAAGAATTTCAAGAATTTCTGAAATATTATGGCCCTACGTAGTGAAGTCCGTTCACAATGAAAAATTTGACAGAACAATTTTCCGCAGGCCTGAGGAATCACGGTCTTACGTTAGTGAAGCGCCGTGACGCAGGTCCGTTCAGACTAAAAAATTTGCCAAAAAAAATAAATAAATAAAATCTCCTAACACTCTCAAAGGATTTTCTTACGTTTTGAAATGGATGAATTTTACCAAACTTTGTTACAACGAAACTTTTAAATTTACTGTGTGGATTTGGCTGAAATTTTCAGGGTATCTCAAGGACGTAATTCTAAGAAACTAAATTGATGGAATTTTCATAAAAGCTTACAATTTCAGAGCTATGAGCTGTTGACCTATGTTACCTATAACTCAGAAAATATGACAGATGGCAATTTCGTTTCAAAGACAAATTTATATAGTTTCAGATTTTAATCGACACGCGTTTCATGGTTTTCTCCAAAAATCTCCCATTTGGAAGCTATGAGCGTTTTGAGTGCGAGCTATGTCAGCTATAACTCGGAAAATATAGCAGATAGAAAGTTCGTTTAAAAGACAAAGTTATAGAGTTTCACATTCTAGTCGACACTTGTTTCATGGTTTTCCCAAAAGGTCGTTTATTTTGAAACTATGAGCGTTTTCAGTGTGAGCTATGTGACCCATATCTCGGGATATTTGGTAGAAAGTTCCTTTGAAAGAAAAATTTAATAAATTGTCAAATTTTTGAATTTTGTCAAATTTTCGATTTCCGTCAAATTTTCGATTTCAGTCAAATTTTTGTTTTTCGACAAAGGAACGATGAAAGGTTCAGATCAAAGAGATAAAGTTTTGTAAGAAGAATATTTAATTCAAACTGCACAATGTAATTGTCTATTGTCTGCGACAAAATTCTAAAAAATCGCAAATTACAAACGAACTGATATCGCTCAAAACGTGTGACGCAAAATCGGTTATCCACTTACAAGAGAACTGATATCGGTGTAGGTGACGCTTACACAAATGGCAGCTGATGAGGAAAGTATGCGAAAGTTTTATAAAAAAAAATTTTACTCGAAAAATTTTAAGAAGAATATTATAACCAAAGCACCTAGCAGGGTAATAGAAAAAAATAAAGTAGTACTTTAATCGAAGTATGCGAATATTTCCATACCTTTTTAGACCCGTACGAAGTACTGGGGTCTTATAGGTTTACGCATACGTTTGTAACACGTCGAATTGGACTCCCTGAGTAAGGGGAAACCTATTGTGGTTGTCTAGAGATGCCAAATCCGCGAAAAAAAAATGTCCGTCTGTCCGTCTGTCTGTCTGCACGATAACTTGAGTAAAACGCATCCGATTTTGAAAAATCTTTTTTTTCCCGTTTGGTAATGTCAAAAGACAGGCTAAGTTCGAAGATGAGTGATTTTGGATCAACCCCTCCCGAGCTGTGGCCCAATAAGTGCTTTACGGTTTTTCGAAGATATCTCCGGACATTTAAACGTTAAACTTGTAAGTGATACGTCAAATAAAAGGTATTTACAATACCGATCGACAAAAAAAAAGTTTATGGAAATCGGATGACCGAGTCGTGAGTTAGACCCCTTGGTGTGGAACAGGCACAGGGCGGCAAGCAGTTTTTGCTGGTAGGTCGGCCACATTTGAACATATTTCGTTCGTTTTAGCTTTATTAGATAGGTATTGACCGTACCAATCAGGGAAAAAAAAGTTTTTGAAATTATGTTCTCCGGAGCGTGAGGTAGGTCTCTTGGAGTGAGCTCTTATCTGGCTACTCGGAAGTACAGTGAACGTGGTGTATTTTGACAATATCTCGAGTAAATTTTGACCGAATTTCATGAATTTTTTTTTGTTTGAAAGGTATTAACGAATGTAAAGCGTCGGTACTATTTCCGGTCTCCTAACAAAATGGCTGCCGGCGGCCATATTGGATTTTATTAAAAGTGATATAAAGTGGGAAAAATGATGCTTAGAGAGTTTCTGTTAACATGGAAATAATGTGTTAAGTGTAAGGGGTTTCAGGAATTACATATATGGACATCTATATATACCTATATACAGCTATATTGAGCTATATACAGGCATATAGAGCTATATAATAGCATATTCCTCTGTGAAATGTTTATTTATAGTGAAATATAGTTAAATATAGCGGTATATAGCTGTTTAAATAGGAATTTATGAAATTTGTCTTCGTACGGGGCTGTCTATATTGCCTCCGGCAATTTAGTTGTATATGATAACAAGGCAAAGAGTGGATAATGTAAGTGATTTTAAAGGGAGAATAGTTTTTCAGCAGAGAAGAAAATGAAGTAAGAGAAATGAAGAGTTTCACATTAAAGGCTTTTGATACGAATAGGTGTTTCGTATGGGTCGACGTTAGCTATGTTTTTTCATAATGTCATTGCAAAATTACCATTAAGGCTGCTAATGGTATTACTGGTATCAAAAAACTACTCTATTTGACGTGTAAAAACCTCTATTACCCTGCTAGGTGCTTTGTTATAACAAAAGAAATTTGCGTCAACAAGTGGCAGATGACTTGGCTTCCTTCCGTTTGAATTCCATTCTTTAAAGCAATTAATTTTCTTCCTAAAAATTTTCGGGTAAAATTTTTGTTGATTAAACTTTCGCGTACTTTCCTCACCAGCTCACATTTGTGACGCATATCTTTTTGCGTGTCGAATCTGTAAGTGGTTTTGGGCGATCAAGAAAATTGAGAAACTTTAAGAATATCGGAAATTTAAGAATTTCGAGAAATTTCTTGAATTTCAAAAATTTTGGTAATTTCAAGAATTTGGAGAAATTTCCAGAATTTCAAGAAATTGGAGAAACTTCAAGAATCTCGTGAATTTCCAGAATTTCGAGAAAACTAAGACGTTACCAGAACCAACCTTCCCGACTTGTTCAGTTGCTTTTTTACTCATTGTAGTAAGGAGATCGATTTATGATTGAAACTCAACTCAAAGCTTTATATAGATTTTGACTGAACGAGCAACCTACTTTCTGTGTAGAAGTAGTAATAGATTTTGACAAACATGGCATGATAACCGCATGGTTGCATGAATAAATTTTCTGTCATTTTTGAAAATTGGTCTCCAATCGTCAATTGTTCAGATGCATGCAATTCGATTAAACTACGCGCAATTACGGTTAAAGTATCAATTTTGCATTTACTTTGTTTTTTGTGTCGAATTAACCAACGCATTTTGGTATCCGATGCACAGTTTCCCAAACAGTTGCGTCGTTTTACCTGAATTGAGCACATAGCTTTCAAGCGAATTAAGCACGCATATAAATGTTAGCACATCCGACTTAAGACATTTTCCATATATACATTCGCAAACTGTCGTCGTTACAATGTCAACTTTATTTAATTACACATTCGCTATAATGGGTAAATATACTACACCGGTGTGCTGGCAGTGCTGGCCACTGGTAGAGATTATTGCATTACTTTTAACTAATCATAGACTTTTAATTACACTAAAATGTCGTTGCAATTACGAAAATCTTATTGATTTTTGTTTCAATTCTCGCATACTGTCACTAAAATGTTTAACTTTCAGTTTCGTTTCGGTTTCTGTATGGGATGGATGTGTTAATATAAAGTGTGATTTGTGTTTGTTTCCCGTTGATTATTTTTTTTTACTTACATTCCACTTACGGTACGCATCGTCATTGCAACATAGTTTCGAGTGTAAAGCAAAGTAAATTTTCTTTGATGTCGCGTTTGCAAAAATTGTTGGGAACTAGAAAATAAGTTGATTCAGCCTTGATGGAATTCGTGTATCAAAAATATTCTTGAGCCTGGAATCGAGTCCAAGTTTTCAAAAGTATTCTATTAAAATTGAGACCGAATGTCACAGCTCAACGAGAGGATATTCTTTGAAATCATCACGAAATTTCAAGAATTTCTTCCATTAAGAATAGGATCTGACGAAGAACTGATCAATGTACCAAGAAGTTGTTAGTATCGAATAATACTGAACATCATTTCATGAATTTGATCTCATAAATTTCAATTTCCTGTTCATCTTCAGAAGACACAATTTTGGACTTATCAGAGTTTTAAAAGTCATCGATGTTCCCAGTCAATGAAGTGCTTCGTGAAGTCTAGGATATTTTGTCGTAAAATTTGAATTCGCTTAGGAATTTTTAAATTTTGTGCCAAAATGTCATGACCCGGACACACTTTGTTGACTGGAAACATCGATGACTTTTCAAACTCTAAAAAATCTCAAATATGTTCCGACCTAGGCAAAACCCACTGTAACAATCAAATTTCTGCATGGATAACACGTCAGGCCCCATTTTCACTAAATTGATTCTGAAAATTCTCTTGAAATTATGTTCAGTAGGTTGCTAGTAATTTCGCTATTTCGCCATGGAGCGTGAAAGTCCTACGTTTATAGTAAAAAAAAGGAATCTCGCACCGTGTGAGATTCGTTCTCTAGGGTAAAAATATCGAGCCCGTACATCTTTTTTTAATTCGTAGTTTTACAAATGTGAGCGAACTGGGCATCGATTCTCATGCCGTTCGTAACTTTAAGAATTCGTAACTTGACAGTTTTTATGGGATTTTATACACGCAAGTGTCAAGTTACGAAAATACGAGAAATTACGCGAACTCGAAATTCCTCGATAGGGCTGTGACCTCGATATGATGGAAAGCGAATGTGAAGATTATTTTGATTCTTTGGACAAATAACTATCTAGCTAAGAACGTTGTTGATCGCTACATATCTTCCATTTTTTCTTATTTGGTTCCACATAAGTCCAAAATGTTTTATCGGTTGCTAGGAATCTCGCGTCGGCATGATTCACAATGATACAGAAAATCACACATTTTGGATAATGAAGATGTCACTTTGTGAGTCATTGTGAATGACGCCGGCGCGAAATTCCTCATTACCGTTTGATCATCATCCAGTCTTTAATGTTCTTTGCTTTGTCCTTGCCGTAGGTAAACTTAGTGCACTAAACATCTTTGACAGTGGAGATTACTAATGCTATGTCACTTAATTCCATTAATGCCATGATTCTTTAACGAGAATCACTATTTTAAGATTCATCTGTTATTGGCAACGATGACTAAAAACGACATGCACTGGTTAGAGTGCTCTTACATTGCAAAATATTAGTTAAAACAAACGAAGTAGAAGATTTTCTGTCAAACTCTAAATGATGTTTCAAGCAAAAGAAGTATCAGACTAAATACTTATACCGCAATACATTTCCGTTTTTACACTTATCGAACTGATAACATAAAGTATTTAGTACGTAGTCAACACTGTCCTCCCATTTTAAAGCTGGGAACGATATTAAACCTCAGGATCAATTCTATTATATACCACACCATAAACTCTTAGAAACTGCAAGCGGATCGCGATAATGTTTAAATCTGTTACTTACATTGTTCAAAATTTTGCAAAATCTTTTACTTCATTATTTTCCAATAACTCACCATCAAGAAACTCAAACAATTGCGGAAAAGACCTAATGGAAGTGTCATAAAATACGTATAGCTTCTATTCAAAGAACTCATTAACAGGCACCTCCAGTTTGTCATTGTCTCAGCAAAGTAGAACCAGAACAATGAAAACTTTATTGAATATAAAAAATATCTTTGAAAAATATGTATGGGAGTACGACTACACTCGCGGTTCCAAAGGTCATATCTACTGTTCCATCAATCGGTGCATTGGCGCCCAGCTAGTGATGGTGTTCAAAGTTAGCGTTTTTTACCGATTCTGCCAGTTCATAATCTTTAAGGTTAAAGTTCCACAAGTGTCACCTCTCTACGATATTCCTTAGTCAAGAAAAATATCAAAAGGAGCGGAAAAATTAATTTAACGCAAAGATGTTTCACATGGTTTCACGAGGAAAGCGATTAAATAGTTAATTGTGGTCAAACAGTCTTCAAAAGAAGTACTAGCTATTCGATTATAAAGGTCAAAGAGTACTTAGTACTGTGTAGAATATTCGCCCGCGCGGTTTCATAATCACGATACTTACTTCTTTTACTTATTGATCCATATTAACCCAACTGTCTGCACCAGCTTCACCATTGCTGGCGATTTTCGGCTACCCTCTTGTAATTGCTGATCTCCAGCTTCTTTACGCGAACTTTCCTTCACTGTTAAGGCTCGTTTCCTATCAGATCTACATCGTCTGTGAAAGCGGCTATCTATTTTGATGTCGTGAAAATTGTTCAATTCAAGTTTATTGACATAGCCCTTACTACCTTCGCTAGTGCTAGATTGAACAGAATCGTTGACAGTCTGTTTCGCTGTCTTAAGTATAAATTTACTTGGTGTGCCGAATTCTTTCATTAATGTCAAAAAGTACTTCTCGATATACGCTTGTTTGACCTGTCACAGACGGCAGGCATATTAACAGCTTTACTATCTGATCTATTACTTCATTTGATCTAAGATTTTCAGATTTCAGAAATCTTTTGCTTCATTTGTTTTGAACAAGATTTTTGCTGTATAATACTTCATTAGTCAGAGCTTGTCGTTTATTATAGCTGTCGTTGTCGATAACAGATGACATCCGTCTGTAACAGGTTGAAGTCTACCAGAACCTGGTATCTGCCCACATTGTATTACCAAGTCTTTTGCAAAATTTGCCTGTTGAAACTTCTAAAAAGCTTTGACTGTGTTCGAAGGGGTCAGGTAATAAAAATGTTACATTTTAGCAGGTAAAATAACCGCTTTGGATCGGATGAATTAATTATTCAGTTATAATGCCAGTCTCGTGTCTCTCTGTATACGAGACAAAACATTGATTTTATTTACGTTGTAGTGGGTTATCGTCAGCGATATGCTGTAAAAACAACTTTTGAATTTTCAGTATTTGAATATCGTTTTTCGCCTAAATTTAGTCTTTTTATTCTCACGATTCACATATACATACATGGACAGTGATGGTTCATTCATATTATATATCTCTCGTTTGTATTTTCAAACTGTTATGCGTTGTTCACTATATGCATATACACACACTTCTTCCAACCATCGACCGTACCATGCAGGCGAGTTCCAATATGAAATTTCCTATATGAAAGAATTTAAAATTTGAGAAAACCAGAATAAAAATTCGAAAAAAAATTGTTTGTGAGTATTGTAAATCGAAGTATTAAGAAGTATCCAACGGTTTTCAATGTGTTATTGTGTGTGCCACACGAGCAACGTTAAAACACACAGTTCTATTGACCGTGCCAGTCAGTCGAGCAGTCAGTATTCGATATACAGCATATAAATAAGAAAGTGTTTCGCGCCGACGATGGTGTAATTGTAACACGCACGTGAACTATATTTATCTATTGAAATTTAGAATCAACATATTTTCGTCGAAGATTGTCAGGCCCTCTCTGAACTATCCGAACCAGCTAAACAAACAGTATCGTGTGTGCGACATTGTGTGTGATTCAAATTGTGAATGGAATTTTGGTTGAATTGATTTATTCCATCAATTAACGAACAATTTATTTAGTCAGTTGGTGATTGATTGATATTGACATGGAGCCGGGACAATATACTGGTAAAGTGCTGACACACAACACATCTTTAAAGAATACGAAAAGTAAGATCAACAGAGTTTATAGTCAATACAATAAGTTTCTCTCTCGAAGAGAAGAGTGATGGTGCGACGATGCACCTTATAATGGTAAACTTGGATTTAATAAATTTTATATCTTATCGACGACGACGCTAGTATTTACGCTAGCTATAAAGCGAATGTTGAACTAACAAATAAACACGAAACTCGCGGTAACTCATTGCCAACAACTGCTTGCATGACCGTAATATATTTCTGTAAAATGTGGAAATATTTTATGAATAAAAGATCAATGAAAGTCAAACTCATGAATTGTAGAGACTCTATGTTTACACAGCAACAAAACTGAATGAATCAATTAGATTGGGCGAAGACACCACAAGCTATTTTGTCCGGCTTCATTTGATTATATTTAATTGCTTTTTTTAAAGAGAGCCCATGTTGCAAGTGGTCAACATGCCGTTAGAAATGATGTCCTTCAAATTCCTACGTAGTTTCAGATTAATAGTCTCAGAGCCGGACTGGATCGAACAAGCCCTTTCCAGCGTTACATGGAGAAAATTTGCAAAAGGCCCTTCAATGCCCTTCATTGTTACAAAAATCAAAATCCAATCGGAGATCGCTCGAATGCCCATTGTGCCAGTCCGGGCCTGTATAGATTTGTCTACTGATGTAATGTTTCCTCGTCAATTCTTTTAGTTTCACTTTTGCTTATCGTTTTGCTATGCATATAGTTATGTCGTTGATAACGTGGTCAAATGCAATACTCGAACATTGACATTCGATCTGGGATAATTCAATTGGATTCATGCATTTGCATTCTTCCCACGTATCTTTATCGGAATGTTAAGATTCTCATTCTGAGTAGAGCGAGGG